>NC_044549.1:159326781-159378491 GCF_007565055.1 Rhinopithecus roxellana | reverse complement strand
ACTTAAGAGGAGAAAAATAATCTATTATATTTACCATTGCTGTTGCTCTTCATCCTTAATATTCCGCATTTCCTCTGGTGTCATTTCTCTTCTGCCTGAAGAACCTCCTTTAGGATTTATTTTATAGTGGGTTTGCCAGTGACAAATTCTTATTTTCCTTCACTTGAGAATATCTTTATTTCACATTCATTCCTGAGTAATATTTTCACTGGATATAGAATTTTGAGTTATTTCCCTTCGACCCCTTAAAAGTATCATTCTCGTTCCACCTGACTTTCATAGTTTCTGATGAGAAATGTGCAGTCATTTCAGTCATTTTTATCCTGTGTGAAAAGCACTGTTTTTCTAAATGCTTGTAGGACTTTTTTATTTATCTTTAACCTTTAGCAATTTTATTCTGATGTGTCTGGACATGGATTATTATTATTATTATTATTTTTTTTTTTTTTTTTGAGACAGAGTCTTGCTCTATCACTCAGGCTGGAGTGCAAGTGATTCTCCTGCCTCAGCCTTCCAAGTAGCTGGGACTACAGGCGTGAGACGTGTGCCACCACACTGGCTATGGACATGGATCTGAGTATATCTTGTTTGCTATTCCCCAAACTTTTTGAATCTGTGTTTGTCTTTTCCCAGGTTTGGGAAGTTTAGGTTTTTGGTTTTTCTGAGACAGAGTCTTGCTGTTGTCACCCAAGTTGGAGTGCAATGGCACAATCTCAGCTCACTGTAACCTCCACCTCCCAGGTTAAAGCGATTCTCCTGCCTCAGCCTCCCAAGTAGCTGAGATTACAGGCGCCCGCCACCACGCCTGTCTAATTTTTGTATTTTTAGTAAAGGTGGGGTTTCACCATGTTGGCCAGGATAGTCTTGAACTCCTGACCTTAGGTGATTCGTCCAGCTCGGCCTCCCAAAGTGCTGGGATTACAGGCGTGAGCCACCGCACCTGGCCTAGTTACTGCTATTTTCAGTTTGGTTCTTTATATCTTCCATTTCTTTGCTAAGACTTTCTTTAGGCCAGGCAAAGTGGCTCACACGCCAGCACTTTGGGAGGCCGAGGCGGGCGGATCACCAAGTCAGGAGCCTGTAGTCCCAGCTACTCAGGAGGCTGAGGCAGGAGAATGGTGTGAACCCGGGAGGCGGAGCTTGCAGTGAGCCGAGATCGCACCATGGCACTCCACTCCAGCCTGGGCGATACAGCGAGACTCTCTGTCTCAAAAAAAAAAAAAAGAAAAGACTTTCTTTACATTTGCTTCAAAAGCATTCTCCCTTTCTTCTTCCTGCATGGTTAGACTGCTTGTAGCATTTGCTTTAAATTCCAACACTTCCACCTCCTTGGGGTTGGTTGTCTTTTCCCTGGAGCGTTATTTGTATGCTGAGTCATCTTAGATTATACTCTGGATATTTTGAATATTATGTTTTGAGGCTCTGGGTCTTGTTAAAATCTTAAGGAGTATGTTGAACATGTTGAATGCTAATTTGTTTTAGCAGGTAATCAGGTTCAGGCAGCAAGTTTTGACCTGCCTTTTTAGCATTGTGGTTTCAATGTCAGTTTTATTTTAAAAGTGTTCGCAGTGTTATTTGGATCCGTCCGGCTCAGATGCCACCCAGTGGCCAGTCAGACCTGGACAGTGATCCATTCTGTATCTCAGTTCACAAAGCCTTAGCTAGGCTGTTTAGGGACAGATCTATGCTTGCACAGCTCACAGTTTAGCCCAGGAGTTCATAAACTTTTATGGAACTGTTCTCTTGATTTTCCTCCTGTGGTCTCTCTGACATTTTCTGGGCCCCTGGGGCTTCCCTCCCCATTCCCATATGATCGTGCCACTGTACTCCAGCTCCAGTGACAGAGCGAGACATGGTCTCAAAAGCAAAATAAAACAAAAAACAAGATATATTTGCCAATTGACTGATAAATGAACATTAAGTATAGCATTGTCTATCTTGCCCCATCCCCCAAATTATGCATTTCCTATTGAAGGACAGGCAGTGGGTCACAGAATGAAGCTTTCTGCCTGCAGGCCTTTATCCCACTATTCTTCCCATCCAAGATGCTCCCCCTCTCTTTTATCAGGCTAATTGCTACTTGGGCTTCTAGTTTCAGTTTAAAGGTCATGTCCTTGGAGGCTTTTCTGACCCCAAGCAAGATGTAGATCTCAGTTAAATGCTTTCGTGTCACCCAATACTTTTTTTTTTTTTTTTTTTTTTTGAGACAGAGTCTGGCTCTGTCGCCCAGGCTGGAGTGCAGTGGCCGAATCTCAGCTCACTCCAAGCTCCGCCTCCCGGGTTCCCGCCATTCTCCTGCCTCAGCCTCCCGAGTAGCTGGGACTACAGGCGCCCGCCACCTCGCCCGGCTAGTTTTTTGTATTTTTTTTAGTAGAGACGGGGTTTCACCGTGTTAGCCAGGATGGTCTCGATCTCCTGACCTTGTGATCCGCCCATCTCGGTCTCCCAAAGTGCTGGGATTACAGGCTTGAGCCACCGCGCCCGGCCCACCCAATACTTCTTAAGGTACTTATCACAGTTGTAATATATAACCATGTACTTAAGAACCTCAAAGGAAAGGACAAGTTTCTCTTACTCTCTTGCCCTGTACTCAAAAGTTTCACTTTTGCCCTCTCTCTCTCTCAGACGATGACCCTGGGCCCCTCACGTGTCTTCCAAGGCCCTGCAGTAGCCTTTTCAGAGCCCTTGCAGAGCTGAGACAATGAGGGTGATGATGGCACATTTCCAGTTCACACGCTGGAGATTCTAATTCAATAGCAAAGGGTGGGAGTGGGGTCCAGGAATGCACATTTTCAGAAGCTCCCCTGATGATTTTGATGCTGGTGGCCCAGAAAAACTGTCTGTGGTAGGGAGCTTCTAACATGGTTTCCAATGATTCCTGCCTTCTGACAGTCACACCCTGTGTAGTCTTCACCCCTTGAGTATAGACTGGACCCGGTAACTGGTAAAAGTGACGTGATGTCACTTCCATGATTAAGTAACAAAACACTGTGACTTCATCTTGCTGGTGTTGTCTTTCTGGCTCTTGCTGTGATGGAGGCTACCTGGGTGGCCTCTGGCCAGCAGTCAGTCAGGAAATGAGGTCCTCAGTCCAACCATCTGTGAAGTAATGAATCCTGCTGACAACCACTGAGTGAGCCGGGAAGCAAATCCTTCCCATTTGAACCCTGAGAGGACTATGGCCCTAGCTAACACCTTGACTTCAGTCTTGTGAGAAACCTAAGCAGAAAGCTAAGTCAGCCGTGCCCAGATTCCTTACCCATAGAAACTGAGATCATATTTACATGTTGTTTTAAGGCATGGTTTTGTTTTGTTTTGTTTTGTTTTGTTTTGAGACGGAGTCTCGCTCTGTCACCTAGGCTGGAGTGCAGTGGCCGGATCTCAGCTCACTGCAAGCTCTGCCTCCCGGGTTTACGCCATTCTCCTGCCTCAGCCTCCCGAGTAGCTGGGACTACAGGCGCCCGCCACCTCGCCCGGCTAGTTTTTTGTAATTTTTAGTAGAGACGGGGTTTCACCATGTTAGCCAGGATGGTCTCGATCTCCTGACCTCGTGATCCGCCCGTCTCGGCCTCCCAAAGTGCTGGGATTACAGGCTTGAGCCACCGCGCCCGGCCGACAAGATTCTTGGTTAGGAAGATTCTCCTGGTGCCCTGGGCCTGGTTACACATGGAATCCCTAAATCTTAAACCACATTTCTGGGTCAAAAACTGATCCTCGCCACCTCCCAAATAATTTACTGTCCTTTCCCCAGGCCTTCACAGCCAAGACACTTCTTTCTGTAAATCAAAAGCAAATGGCATTTGTCTTTGTCCCATAACCTTGGGATGTGAATGCTTTCCCCTCCCTCCTTGGGTGAAGTCAGGCAGTCCCAGACTAGCCCACATTGGACTTGAGAGCGAGGCCTGGGAAGTTATGGCACCATTAGCTGGGACCAGCTTACAGGTAAAGGCGATACTGAGTTCCAAAGGAAAATTGGAGCATGGGCAGGGGTGGCAGGACAGGGTCAAAGCACCAGGAGTTAGCAACTTTTACACACTGGAGGGTGTGGGAAGAAGGGGTTTATTTCAGAAGCAGAGACTGAGAATCAACTCTTGCTTGTCTAGGGAAAAGCTGAGAAGCCAAGAGTTTCAACTCCTGAAATGGGGCACCTTAGACTAGTCTCATTAAGTCACTGCCCCGCTCAAGACAACAAGCTTATCTAGCCAATTTGTAATCAAAAACCTAGCATCTGGCCGGGAGTGGTGACTCACGCCTGTAATCCCAGCACTTTGGGAGGCTGAAGCAGGCGGATCACCTGAGGTCGGGAGTTCGACACCAGCCTAACCGACATGGAGAAACCCCGTCTCTACTAAAAATACAAAATTAGCCGGGCGTGGTGGGGCATGCCTGTAATCCCAGCTACTTGGGAGGCTGAGGCAGGAGAATCACTTGAACCCAGGAGATGGGGGTTGCAGTGAGCCAAGATCGTGCCATTGCACTCCAGCCTAGGCAACAAGAGTGAAACTCTGTCTCGAAACCCCCCCCCCGCCCACACACACACAAAAGAAATGTAGAATCTCACTCCCACTTTTTTTTTTTTTTTTTGAGACGGAGTCTCGCTCTGTCAGCAGGCTGAAGTGCAGTGGCACCATCTTGGCTCACCGCAACCTCTGCCTCCTGGGTTCAAGCAATTCTCCTGCCTCAGCCTTCCAAGTAGCTGGGATTACAGGTAAGCACCACCACGCCCGGCTAATTTTTGTATTTTTAGTAGAGATAGGTTTCACCATGTTGGCCAGGAAGGTCTTGATCTCTTGACCTCGTGATCTGCCTGCCTCGGCCTCCCAAAGTGCTGGGATTACAGGCATGAGCCACTGTGCCCAGACCCCACTCCCACTTTCTAATTCCATGACTGATAGCTTTAGGACCAATGAAAGGTGGTCCGTCCTAAATCTCCACCTAAAGAACATCACAAGATTTGGGGAGCAGCTGTCAACCCCAGGACCCTCAGAAGGCAACCAATTCACATGCAAACGAAGGCTCAACTGTGCCTCACACCAGAGCTCTCCAATCTAGGGAGTCCATGGCAGCACTCTAGCTAGGCCAAGGATTCCGATCCTTCTAGCACACTTCCTAGAGAGCTCTAGTGGACAGAGGGCAGGAGTCCAATGGCTCCTTCTTGCCACAGATCTGACAGTTCTGTGTGGTTCCGATGTGAAAATTCAAGTTCATTATCAACTCTTTCCCTTATAATTCTATGAGGTGGGAGGACATAGACTGAACTCAAGTTCCTTGAGAGCAGAAACAGTGGCCACCATTTGCATGTCCAGAGCCTTTTTTTTTTTTTCCTTTTGAGACAGAGTCTCGCTCTTGTCGCCCAGGCTGGAGTGCAGTGGCGCCATCTCGGCTCACTGCAAGCTCCGCCTCCCGGGTTCACGCCATTCTCCTGCCTCAGCCTTCCCAGTAGCTGGGACTACAGGTGCTCACTACCGCACTGGCTAATTGTTTTGTATTTTTAGTAGAGACAGGGTTTCACCGTGTTAGCCAGGATGGTCTCGATCTCCTGACCTTATGATCCACCTGCCTTGGCCTCCCAAAGTGCCAGGATTACAGGTATGAGCCACCGTGCCCATCCTTTTTTTTTTTTTTTTTTGAGATGGAGTCTCATTCTGAATGTCATTCAGGCTGGTGTGCATGATCTCGGCTCACTGCAACCTTCACCTCCCAGGTTCAAGCGATTCTCCTGCCTCAGCCTCCTTACGGGATTATGGGTGTGCACCACCACACCCAGCTAATTTTTTTGTATTTTTAGGAGACAGGGTTTTACCATGTTGGCCAGGCTGGTCTCACACTCCTGACCTCAAGTGACATGCCCACCCTGGCCTCCCAACATATTGGGATTACAGGTGTGAGCCACTGCGCCCAGCCATATCCATTACTTCTGAACGGATGCTGAGCAACCTGTCCAAAGGCCTCAGCCAGAGACTCAGCAAATAGTATCTGGGTCTCTTCATTTTCCAGTACTGTTTCTTTTAGAGTGAATTGGGAATGAGTCTTCTTCCCATCCACAAATATCAAACACAGAAGATACCTGGTTCAGGGTAGTTTGTAGATAGATTTCTCATAGATTTATTTCTGTGTCATGTTATATATAGTTATATGCATATATACCTTTTTTTAATACAATCTATATACCCTTCCCTTCCCCACCAAACTCACAAAAGGAAATTAAACCCTTCCAGGATTGCCATCAAGCTTCCCAAGATGGCCAGGGCCAAAAAAGACCCATCTCTCAACACGTTAAGAAACGGCTGCCATTCTTAGGCTCTGGGGTTGAAGCGGCAGCAATCCCAGGACCCAAGGGCCAGAGAGAGGAAAAGAAACGACTGTAGTGTGACAGGATTCTTGGATGAACATGTCCAGTGACTCCTGGAATGGCAGATTGGCTCCCAGAATTCTCAGGGTGTGAGTAAAGGTGGGGGCCCTACGGCTCTTCAGAGGCTGCTCAATAGGTGGGGGGTAAGGTATAGGAATTGGGGATCAGGCATGCAGGGATGGGGTGGTAGAAAAAACGCCTGTGGGTTATGCTTGAAACACAGCAACCCCTATCAGGGCTACCCACCTACTCAGTGACATTTAATGAACAGGGACAGATGCTGAGCTCTTAAGGAAACAGGGGAGAGAGCATGGCAGCGGGGAGTAATGGAACACATGAAGTCACAAAAAACAAAAAGTACCAACAAAAACATAACCTGCATTTGCCTCCTCCCTAGAGAAGGTGTGGTCTATGTTTGGGGTCGGGGGAAGTGAAGGGTCATGAACCTAGGATTATCAGCTGGCCAGGGGCACAGGAAGGCTCTCTGAGGACTCCTAAGAGGCAGGCAGGCAGCTGGGACCCCACATCCCCAGGGAGGAAACGACAGTCCTTTCAATTCGACTTGGACCAAATCTTGGCACTCCCTCGGAGCCTGGCAAGGAGAAGAGAGAGAAAGAGAGAGAAAGACAATGCAGGGAATCCCCTAACCTCTGGAGGTTCCCCCCACTCCCTACTCCCATGCAAGTAACTGAAGGAAATGAGGACAGAGAGGTCCCTGGGGTAAAAGCAGGGCACCCTGGAAGTGAGCAGTTCCTGCTACCCTGGCTCACCCCTTGCCCTTTGAGGCTTTCTTGCTGGGCTGACGCTGGTTGGTGCCAGGAGCTGGTTCCCTCAGCTCAGTCAGGTGTTGCTCAGGGTCCTGAGATGTGGCCGCGGCTGCTGCTGCCGTCGTAACTTTAATGGTTTTTTTAAGGTTGGCAACCTACCAGGATGAAAGGAATAGGGATAGCAAGGAAGGTTCCAGAACCTTCCACCCCTGCTCATCTGGTTGTCTGCTGCAGCCACTGTCCAAATCCTCTCTGCAAAGGACAAGTGGCCCAGACTGGGGGAGCTTGGGTCTGCCCGCTCCCCTGACTGCTCACCTCACTCTCAATCTGCTGCTTCAGGCCCAGTTGCTGCTCTTTGTGCTGGTTGGCACGGCTCACCTGCTCCTCAATGCCTGACAGCACAACCTCACAGCCCACACACCTGCGGGAGTCAGGGGAGAGAAGTGTCAGCAGACAAGGGCTGCGATCACAGACTCACAGAAAACTAACTCAAAAAGAACCCTAGAGGCAGGGCGCAGTGGCTCACCCCCGTAATCCCAGCATTTTGGGAGGCCACGATAGGCAGATTGCTTAAGCTCAGGAGTTCAAGACTGGCCTGCGCGATACGGTAAAAACCTGTCTCTACAAAAAATACAAAAATTAGCTGGATGTGGTGGCACGAGCCTGTAGTCCCATGCTACTCGAGAGACTGAGGTGGAGGGTGGCTTGAGCCCTGGAGGTTGGAGGCTGCAGTGAGTCAAGCTGGTGCCACTGCACTCCAACCTGAGTAACAGAGCCAGAACACAGCTTCTGGCATTTTGAGTTGGGAACCCTCAACAGGGCACCTAGAAACTACCTATGATAACATTCCTAGCAGTGGGATGGACACTCAGTGTGGTCAGAGAGCGATAAGGAAGTGCCTGGAGTGATGTGCAAGATGGGAGTAGGAACTAAAAACAAAATAGGGTAGCAGATGCCAAAGAGAAAAAGAGGTGACTTAATGAATACAGAAACCCTGAAGTTAGATGGGGACACAAAGAAAATAAAATTGTCCATTGCCTGTGGACAATGGTAGTGATAGATCAATCAACAGAATCCAGCCCAAGATAGGCGACCAACCTTACTGGTTAGGATCCCCTCAAGCGTACCACTCCCTTTCCCTCCCCCAACTGCTATATCACAGACACTGACTTCTGCCGCCTCCCAGGATCTCCCCCACTCCTGCATTCCCCAGAAGCCTTTGGAGGGATAAATTCATTTACCTTCATCCTCCTGGGTTCACCTTTACAGACCAGCCCAGCTCTTGCCCTCTCTCACCCTGAAGCACCTGTCTCTTTCTCAGGGTGAGAAGGAAGGGGACAGTGCCAGGATATGGTTCTCACCATTCCTGCAGGGTTCGGGCAATGGCATTGAGGTCCTGGCGTTGGATGTCCCGCCCGATGCTGTAGTCAACCTCGAGCCGCTGGTTGCGCTGGTCCAGGGAGCCACGAAGCACGTCAGCATACACAGCCTCAATCACAAGGTCTTCCAGCTGCCGCACATTACGCAGGGCAAGAGCCTCCAGCAACACTGCATATGGGATACACTGGGGCCGCAGAGATCAGGTCAGGATTTGTGAGGTTCCGCAGCAGAAAAGGGCTTCCAAAAATCTTCCCTCCTTTTCCCCCTGCCCCAGCCCACCTGCCCGCCGCTCCCATTCCTAAATCACTTCCTCTAAGAGACTGGTTCTAAAGCAAAATAAACAAAAGTATTCCCACTTCAAAAACAGCATCATTAGAAGGACAATCTTTTTTTTTTTTTTTTTTTGAGACGGAGTCTCGCTCTGTGGCCCAAGCTGGAGTGCAGTGGCCGGATCTCAGCTCACTGCAAGCTCCGCCTCCCGGGTTCACGCCAATCCCCTGCCTCAGCCTCCTGAATAGCTGGGACTACCGGCGCCCGCCACCTCGCCCGGCTAGTTTTTTTTTTTTTTGTACTTTTTAGTAGAGACGGGGTTTCACCGTGTTAGCCAGGATGGTCTCGATCTCCTGACCTCGTGATCCGCCCGTCTCGGCCTCCCAAAGTGCTGGGATTACAGGCTTGAGCCACCGCGCCCGGCCGACAATCTTAAATAAAATACAAAATGCTCCCCTAACACCCTCACCCCTGCCACACCACAGAGGGAGAAAATGACATCTGCCTGGGTGTCACTCCTTTGGCCACAGCTCAGGGTATCACCCGGTCCTCGGTCAAGATCAGCCTGACATAGGGGAGTAAGCAGAAGTGGGAGAGGTCTGGATTTACTGTTTATCATTTATACTCTGCCTACTTGCAACAGGCATTCCTTTGGAGGTATCTCTCAATAGACAGCCTGGTTTAAATTAAATCCTGAGGACAACTGAGAGTCAAGTAACTATTGCGAGCTGCAGACTGGGCAGGCTGGGAAGGTGGGTGATGATATTAGACAAAAAACAGCCTAACGGGAATATACAGATACTTCTGGGATATATATTTCTCATCCTAACAAAGAGAAGCCTAGCACTTCATTAAGAGAGAGCCTGGTTTCTAGCAGTAGGGAAGAAGGTATTGTTGAACAACACCTGAACAATATCCTACTTGCTATTTTGACCAAAAACACAAAAGATGTTTATTTAGAACTTAAGTTGATTAAAAAATAACACAGAAAACTAAGAATACTATCAGCCTAAATGGTTGCTAATGGAGTTTATATACAGACCTTGGACAAGGGGAGGGCAGGAAGCAGCAACGGTCCAGACAAAGGCTGTCCTAGTGTGGACTCTCAGGGACGTACAAAAGGATGCTCAAGACCGTAGGACTGGGGGACTGCCACTCACCTTTACTTTAGCAGCCAGGGTGACAACTGAGAGGTGTCGAAGCTTATTCTTCTGAGCCTCTGTTAGTGGAGGAAGATTCCGGGCTTCCGCTAGGGAAAAATGACAAAGTGTAAGGAATCTTGATTTCAGTTTTCTGGGAAGCCCTAGCCTGCTTCCCTCCCCTCCCACTTTCAATGCCAATTCAGGTCTCGACCCTGACCCTACGTGCCCAGGCGATCTAAGTGGGATATCCCAGGAATTTCTTCTGAGCCCCTCCAGAAATTGCCCTTCTCCCATCTCCATTACTCCAGAGCACCAAACCCTCTGGTTACCTAAGTAGTCAGCGTATGTCCCATAAGCAAACACTGTGAGCAGCCGGAAGGTGGAGGCAAAGTCACTCTCAGCCAGCTGCAAGAATGAAGACAAAGGAGGTGACCGAAGTCTTCCCTCTCCACCCTCCCAGCCTTATCCTGTGTGGAACTCCACTTTTTGTTCCATCTTTCCCAGCCAATGTTAACTCTCCTGGCTCATCAAAAGGAGTTCTCTGCCTCTCTGATCACGCTTCCCACAGGAAGGCCTCATTTCCACCTTCAGGCCTTTGTTTACACTATTCTCCCAATCCACAATGCCCTCTTGCTCCATATGCCATCCAATTCCTACCCTAAATTCAGAGTTGAAGACATTCAGTTTTCAGAGTCGAACAGACACATGCACCAGACACTGCAAATTGTGTTGTCTGGCCCTCAGAGTGTCTGGTATTTCTAAATTGGAATATGTCTGGGCAGTGTGCAGTACTCCCCAATTCAACAGATTCCTGCCTCAGCCTCACTCATCTCTGACAGCTGCACAGCCTAGAAAGACATCTAAATTTGTGGTCTCTGCTTCAGACCCACCTGACCAGGACACTGTCTTGCATCACCCAGTCCAGTTCACCCAGATTTCCTCTCCTATCATGGATCACTCATTCTGGCATTTTTTTTTTTCCACGATGGAGTCTCCTTCTGTCACCCAGGTTGGAGTGCAGTGGCGTGATCTTGGTTCACTGCAACCTCCGCCTCTTGAGCTCAAGTGATTGTCCTGCCTCACCCTCCCAAGCAGGTGGGATTACAGGCGTGCACCACCACACTGGGCTAATATATGTATTTTTAGTAGAGACAGGGTTTCACCATGTTGGCCAGGCTGGTCTCGAACTCCTGACCTCAGGTGATCCACCTGCCTCAGCCTCCCAAAGTGCTGGGATTACAGGCATAAGCCACTGTGCTCAGCTTCATTCTGGCACTTAATCAATCAATCCTTGCAGAAGGTTGCTACCTAAGAATATCTTTCAACAAGATTATAGACCCAGTCTCTGGTATCCCACAGAGCTATGCAGTAATTGCCTCAGAAGAAATACTTGCTAAATAAATAAATAATTTAGATTTATATCCATTCATCTTATCTCTTCAACTGGAATGTAAACTTCAGAAGGGTAAGCTCCATGCCTGATACTTTTCTTGTATTCACAGACCATAAGAAGGGCAGTTAACAGCCACTCAATAAGTGCTTCTTTTTCTTTTTCTGAGACGGTGTCTCGCACTGTCACCCAGGCTGGAGTGCAGTGGTGTGATCTTGGCTCACTGCAACCTCTGCTGCCCTTTTTTTTGTTTTTTTTTTTTGAGACGGAGTCTTGCTCTGTCACCCAAGCTGGAGTGCACTGGCCAGATCTCAGCTCACTGCAAGCTCCGCCTCCCGGGTTCACGCCATTCTCCTGCCTCAGCCTCCCCGAGTAGCTGGGACTACAGGCGCCCGCCACCTCGCCCGGCTAGTTTTTTGTATTTTTTAGTAGAGACTGGGTTTCACGGTGTTAGCCAGGATGGTCTCGATCTCCTGACCTTGTGATCCGCCTGCCTCGGCCTCCCAAAGTGCTGGGATTACAGGCTTGAGCCACCGCGCCCGGCCTTTTTTGTTTTTTTTAATTTAACTTCTGGCATACACGAGCTTTTTTTGTGTTTTTTGGTTTTTTTGAGACAGAATCTCACTCTGTCGCCCAGGCTGGAGTGCAGTGGCACAATCTCGGCTCATTGCAACCTCTGCCTCCCGGGTTCAAGCGATTCTCCTGCCTCGGCCTCCCAAGTAGCTGGGATTACAGGCACCTGCTACTGCACCCAGCTAATTTTTGTATTTTTAGTAGAGAGAGGGTTTCACTACCTTTGGCCAGGCTGGTCTTGAACTCGTGACCTCATGATCCACCCACCTCAGCCTCCCAAAGTGCTGGGAACAGGCATGAGCCACCATGCCCGGCCCTGTTTTTTTTTTTTTTTTTTTTTTGGGACAGAGTCTTGCTCTGTCACCCAGACTGGAGTGCAGTGGCGCCATCTCAACTCACTGCAACCTCCGCCTGCCGGGTTCACGCCATTCTCCTGCCTCAGCCTCCCGAGTAGCTAGGACTGACTACAGGCACCTGCCACCACGCCCGGCTAATTTTTTGTATTTTTAGTAGAGATGGGGTTTCACTGTGTTAGACCGTCAGGATAGTCTTGATCTCCTGACCTCGTGATCCGCCTGCCTCAGCCTCCCAAAGTGCTGGGATTACAGGCGTGAGCCACTGCGCCCAGGCCTGTTTGTATTTTTAACAGAGACAGGGTTCTGCCATATTGGTTTCACCTCCTGACCTCAGGTGATCCACCTGCCTTGGCCTTCCAAAGTGCTGGGATTACAGGCGTGAACCACTGCACCCAGCCAAGTGCTTCTTTCTCATCACCTTGATGAATACTCTTTAGTTCCACTGCAGATGAAAGCACGGAAAAGTCAGCCAGTTTTCACCATATCACAGAGTGATCCAAAAGGTTAAACCACAGGGCCCAAATAACTTAGCTCAGTTTACCCACATATCACTGTCAGCATGTCAGGACTCAGGCTGCCTCCTCTGACTGTAAATTAACTCTGCCACTTTTATGTGAATGGTTCTCTCTGCTGTGTTCCTAGTGTTTGCCATGTGTCTTTGGGAAAAAGACACGTTCTCCCTTAGCTACCTTGAACAGATTAGCATATGCTGCACATAGGGAAGAACAGGGCATGCTAATTTAACATGCTCACTACCTACTTGTACCAGACTTTACACTTTCCCATAATCTCACTTTATTCCCACAACAGAGGGGGCAGTATTGTCTCCATTTTTAAAAGAGAGAGCTGAAGCCCTAAAACAAAAGTGACCTGATCAAGGTGACATGAGAATTAACAGCTATTACACTGGTGGAGACAGGCTGGAAATCAGGTTTCCTATTCTGAATAACATGCTCTTTTGCTTAAAATGAAAAATAGTGGACTTTACAGATCCTTTATCTCCAAAGGAAAGCTGGTTTGCTTGTTTACTGGTTACTTTTGCAAGTTGGCATTTAATCATCACTGTTTTCTTGTTCAACTGAATGGTATGGGATCACAAATTGAGCCCTGCCCACCCATTCTCAAAATCAAACCTTTGCCTATGCTTCTCTGTGGACTATTCAAGCCAGCAACCCACCTCTCTAACATTGGGCATGTCCAGCAGTTCTCCAAATACGTAGACACCAGGAGCCTCCAGCACCTGATGGATGAGTGTGGCCAGCGCTGCCCCCTTGGCCGACTTGGCTAGGAGCAGAAATTGCTCCTGGTTCTGCCCTGTCACCTTCACTTCCGCACTCATGACTGCACTGAGCTGGGGGCACCTGGGCTCAGGATGTCCAGAGCTGCAAGGAAAGAGAATGTGAAGCTACAGATCCCGGATGGCTGGCAGGATGGGAAGCACAAAGCTGAAGGACTGGATTGTATAGGTACTAAGTCGGTTCTGCGGTGAGGAATCAGACATGGAGCGGTCTAGAATTCTGATCTACGAATCCTAAAGTCAGCCACTTCACAAGGCTCCACACCCACCCCCTCCCCTGAGCCTAACCCCAAGCCCCATCGTGTGCACCCCCATTGAACCCCAAGACAGGATGCAACGGAGAAAGGGGTGTCGCATGGTGTCCACACTAACGACGACGCTCCCTCAGTTCTCCACTCCTGCCCCGCACGCGCCCACAACCACGTGACCTCACCCCAATGAAGCTTACACGTGGCTCCGCCCCCTCCCTTAAAGACACCGCCCAGCGACCGTGGGCTCCCGCCGACTGCTTCGTCGTACCCTGGGTCAGGCTCTGCGGGCGGCTACCTGGAAGCTTCGACCTCCAGCGCACCGGGCGGGGCCGCCGCTCCGTCACCTCCGGCAGCTCTTCCAAGCCTTTCCTGCCACCTCCCTGAAGAGTCGCTCTGGCCACTAAACTCTATGGCGGGCTTCCGGACGTACTTCCGCTCTAAGGACGCAAATTTCGGCAGGACATGCCCCGCCCCCGTGTTCCGACCGCTGAAGCTCCAGTGAGGGACGCAAGCATTCTTCTCTCCGATTGGTCGCCGGGGGAAGAATGACGGGCGCCTTTTTAAATACTGTATTTCAATAAAACTTTATTAGTGGAAGAGCGCTAGCCACTAAATACATACGTCTTTGGCGGGTGCCCAGTCTCGGCCGACTCTGTGTTTGTTCTAGGCCGCTGGAGAGCTGGAGATCAGGACTGCCCTGGGTGACTGAGGCAAGAGAAAAGCTGTAATGGAAGGAGTGAAGAAGAGGGAAAAAAACGGGATGGGGGAGTAAGGGGCAAAGAGGAAGTAAACAATAATCAATAATAGAAGTTTAGCAGCAGAGATCACCTAGGTGGTTCAACCACTCACTTTTTTGAAGAGCAGGAGAAAAGAAGTGAGAAAAGTAAAAGAGATAATAATTGCTAACATGTATTGAGTGCTTACTATTGGTCAGACATCTTTTAAAATTTTATTCCATCGAATCCTCACAAATATTCCCAGTGTGACTTCAGGACACCTTCTACCACGATTACTATATATGTATTAATACTTGTAGAATGATGATTTCAGTACATGGACTCTTAATTTTTTGGGGAGGAAAAACCCCTATGTTATTCTTATTTTACAGAAAAGGAAATTGAGACTCAAAAATCCAAGGATTTATCTGGAGCTTTTCAAACTCAAAACCATCTTTCTACTTCAACATACTTTAATAAAAACAAAAACAACTAACATTTATATAGTGTTTTATATTTCACAACAGGCTTCCAGAAGGTCGAGGGTAAAGTTAATGACATCTTGGCCTTTGTGTTAAGCTACGAGCATTACTTAATTCATCTGATAACAACAATCTAGTAATTGTTATCTCCACTTTCCAGATGGAAAAACTGAGACTCAGGAAAATTAAGAAACTTATAAGTAATGGAAAGACAAGAAAGTGAAAAAGAGAAAGATAAAGAGAAACAGGACGCGTAGTCTGTTAGGGCTAAAGGAACTGCAGATGCAGTTTATGGTCCACATATTTTGGTTTGTAATAGAAAATAAGCAGAAACACAGGAAAGGGAAAGGAGGAAGAGAAGAAGAAATGAATGGAAAAGGTGAAACAAAAGTGAGAAGAAAGAACCAAAGGCGTAATAAAATATTAAAAGTTTGAAGGAACCAAGGAATTAATGAGCCCAAACTTATTTTTTTTGCATCCACCCCTCCCCACCCAAGCTTATCTTATCTTTTCTTTTTTCTTTTTATTTTTTTTGAACCAGGGTTTCACTCTTGCCACCCAGGCTGGAGTACAATGGCACGGTCTTGGCCCACTGAACCTCTGCCTCTTGGGCTCAAATGATTCTCCTGCTTCGGCCTCCCGAGTAGCTGGAATTACAGGCGCGCGCCACCATCCCCGGTTAATTTTTGTATTTTTAGTAGAGATGGGGTCCAAGCTTACTGTTTTTAAAGAGAGAAGGGAAAAACATGTAAGATGAAAGAATGAGAAAACAACCCATATTTGTTCTATGTTGCACCAAGTGCTTTATTTGTTCATTTTTACTTTTTTTTTTTAAGAGGCACGGTTTCACTCTGTTGCCCAGGGTGGCATGCAGTGATGCGATCACAGTTCACTGCAGCCTCGATTGTTTAAATTTTTATTTTATTTATTTATTTTTTTTTTAGACAGAGTCTCGCTCAATCGCCCAGGCTGGAGTGCAGTGGTGCAATCTCGACTCACTGCAACCTCCACCTCTCGGGTTCAAGCGATTCTCCTGCCTCAGCCTCCCAAGTAGCTGGGATTACAGGGACGTGCCACCATGCCCAGCTAATTTTTGTATTTTTAGTAGAGATGTGGTTTCACCATATTAGCCGGGATGGTCCTGATCTCCTGATTTCATGATCCACCTGCCTCGGTCTCCCAAAGCGCTGGGACTGCAGGCACGAGGCACCGCACCTGGCCGATTGTTCAAATTTTTATTCGATTTTTGCAACCCTATGAGGTGCATATTAGTGTCTTAATTCACCTGTGAGGAACACAGAGTTGGAAACTTCTTAGGAAGACAGAAGTTAAATAGTTTGTTGAAGGTTACCGGTCTGTGATGGAACTGAGATTTAATGCAAGTTTGTCTGATTCTAACACTGTATTGAGAAAGAGAAGAGAGCCAGGTGTGGTGGCTCAGGACTGTAATCCCAGCATTCTGGGAGGCCGAGATGGGCGGATCACTTGAGGCCAGGAGTTCGAGACCAGACTGGCCAACATGGTGAAACCTCATCTCTACTAAAATAAATAAATAAATAATTAGCGGAGTGTGATGGCAGACCCCTATAATCCCAGCTACTCAGGAGGCTGAGGCAGGAGATAGCTTGAACCCTGCGGGAGGAGAAGGGGATGGAGGTTGCAGTGAGCCAAGATCCTGTCTCTGCACTCCGGCCTGGGCAACAGAGCGAGACTCCGTCTCCAAAAAAAAAAAAAGAAAGCGAGCCGGGCACAGTGGCTCATGCCTGTAATCCCAGCACTTTGGGAGGTTGAGGCAGGTGGATCACTTGAGGTCTTGAGATCAGGAGTTCGAGACCAGTCTGGCCAATGTGGTGAAACCCCATCTCTACTAAAAATACAACAATTAGCCGGGTGTGGTGGCACATGCCTGTAGTCCCAGCTACTCGGAAGGCTGAAACAGAAGTATCTCTTGAATCCAGGAGGCAGAGGTTGCAGTGAGCCAAGATTGTGCTATTGCACTCCAGCCTAGGCGACAGAGCAAGACTCCGTCTCAAAAATAAATACATAAATAAAATTTAAAAAAAGAAAGAGAAGTGGGAAAAAAGCAGAAATGAAAGAGCGAGAGAGAAGAGAGGACAAAGAAAGAGATAACCTGAGATTTAGTCCTGATTTGGCCTTAAACTAGCTGTCACCTTAAAGCAAATCACGCCATTTTGTGGTATCTCCTCTTCCATAGCAGCCAAGAGGGATTAGATGTAAGGCCAATTTGGGTTCTGATGTCTTTTGGTTCTATAGGAGAAAGAGGAGTGAGAGGAGGACATGAGAGAACTGAGTAAGGAGATAAAAGAGAGTTTGGAGAAAGACAGGAGAAGAAATGGACTAAAGAAGTAGGATTAGAGAGAGAAAAGGAGGAGCAGGAGGAAATGTGAGAAAGATAAGAAAAAGGAGTAGAAATGGGAAAAGAAGAGGGGAAAGTGGGAAGGAAAATAAAGGTGTTCCAAGAAGACGATGGAAACTAAGTAAATATAAGCAGAGTTCTAGAGATAACATTAGTTCATTCGTTACTAAGTGGCAGTTATATACCACGGTATGTGCCAGGCGCTGTTTTTCATGCTAATTATAGAAAAGATGCACTGAAATAAAGCTGGAAAAGCTGACTGACACCAAGGAGTCAGGCATGTAATAACATATTTATCATTGAGTCAAAAGGTATCTATTATTGTTCTAGCTCCTGGAGAGGTAGACAAAATCTCTGCCCTCTTGCTACTTTATTCTTATGGTAGAACTCAGGCCTTAAATAAATAGTTACAAGGTGATAAATATGAAGAAAAACGAAAACAAGGTAAGGGGGATGGGGAATGCAGGAGACATTTGTTATTTAAGGTCCTTAGGAGGGCCTCCCTGATAAGATGATAAGGAGCCAGTTGGATGGATTTGTATGAGAATTTCACAAACAGAGCAAACTAGCAGTGCAAAGGCCGCGTGATGGAGACATACAGGATGTGTTTGAGGAGCACCAAGGGGGTCTGTGTGGCTGGACCTGATTGAGAAAGGGGAGAGGAGGCAAGGTAGAGAGAGAGCAGGGCATCCAGATCATGTCTTGTGGGCGACTGTAAGGACTTTGGCTCTTGCTTAAAGTGAGATGGGCGCCAGTGGAGGATTTGAGCAGAGGAGTGACACCATCTGACCCACATGTTTAGCATATTAAAATGGCTGCATGGGCAGAACCAATTAGACCAATTAGAAGGCCACAGCAGTGATGCAGGCAAGAGATGGTGATAACTTAGACCGTGATATTAGCAGTGGATGCAAAGAGAAGTAGCTGGATTCTGTATGTAAGTATATTTATTTACTTTTGAGACGGAGTCTCCTTCTGTCTCCCAAGCTGGAGTGCAGTGGTGCCATCTCAGCTCACTGCAACCGCTGCTTCCCGGATTCAAGTGATTCTCCTGCCCCAGCCTCCCAAGTAGCTGAGACTACAGGTGTGCACCACCATATCCGGCTAATTTTTGTAGTTTTAGTAGAGACAGGGTTTTACTATGTTGCCCAGGCTGGTCTCAAACTCTTGACTTCAGGTGACCCACCCGCCTCAGCCTCCCAAAGTGTTGGATTACAGGCATGAGCCACCATCTCTGGCCTGGTTTCTGTATTTAACTTAAAGGTAAAGTGAACAGAATTTGCAAATTGATTAGATGTGAGGTATGAGAAGAAAAGAAAGTCAAGAATGACATCATAAGTCAGGCACAGTGGCTCACGCATGTAATCCCAGCACTTTGGGAGGCTGAGGTGGGTGGCTCTTTTGAACTCAGGAGTTGAAGACCAGCCTGGGCAACATAGCAAGATCCTATCTGTATTTTAAAATAGGCGGAAATTTTTTGTTTTTTGCTTTTTGTTATTTTGTGAGACAGAGTCTTGCTCTGTCACCCAGGCTGGGGTGCAGTGGTCTGATCTCAGCTCACTGCAACCTCTGCCTCCCGGGTTCCAGCGATTCTGCTGCCTCAGCCCCCCGAGTAGCTGGGACTACAGGCGCCCACCACCATGCCCGGCTAACTTTTTGTATTTTTAGTAGCGATGGGGTTTTGGCCAGGCTGGTCTCGAACTCCTGACCCTGTGATCCACCTGCCTCGGCCTCCCAAAGTGCTGGGATTACAGGCGTGAGCCACCAAGCCCAGCTGGAAATTGTTTGTCTTTCTTTCTTTTTTTTTTTTTTTGGAGATGGAGGGTCGCTTTGTTGCCCGGGCTGGAGTGCAGTGGCACGATCTCGGCTCACTGCAACCTCCACCTCCCAGATTCAAGCGATCCTCCTGCCTCAGTCCTCAAGTAGCCGGGATTACAGGTACCCACCACCATGCCCGGCTAATTTTGTATTTTTAGTAGAGATAGGTTTTCGCCATGTTGGTCAGGCTGGTCTCGAACTCCTGACCTCAGGTGATCCACCCACCTTGGCCTCCCAAAGTGCTGGGATTATAGGTGTGAGCCACCATGCCTGGCCAGAAATTTTTTTTTTTTTTTCTTTTGAGATGGAGTTTCACTCTTGTTGGCCAGGCTGGAGTGAAATGGCACTGTCTTGGCTCATTGCAACCTCTGCCTCCCAAGTTCAAGTGAGTCTCCTGCCTCAGCCTCCCTAGCTGGGATTACAGGCATGCACCACCACACCTGCCTAATTTTGTATTTTTAGTAGAGACAGAGTTTCAATATGTTGGTGAGGCTGGTCTCAAACTCCTGACAGACGACCCACCTGCTTCTGCCTTCCGAAGTGCTGGGATTAGAGGCATGAGTCACTGAGGCCCGCTGAAACATTTTTTATTTTAAAAAAAATGACATAATCAAGGCAAGTAGCACCAAACTTTCAAAGTGCAGATCATATTAATTTTATACAAACTATTCCAGAAAATAGGAAGAGAGAGCACTCCTCAACTTATTCTATGGGGCCAGAATTACTTTGGTAACAAAATCAGAAAAGGGCAGTAATAGAAAGGGAAATTTTAGTCTCATCTAATCAGGAGGCTAAGGTGGGAGGATCACTCAAGTCTAGCAATTCAAGTTCAGCCTGGGGAATACAGCAAGACCCTGTCTCAAAAAAAAAAAAAAAAAAAAAAAAAAAAAAAAAAAAAAAAAGAGAAAAGAAAAAGAAAGAATGAAAGGAAAATTGCCAGGCACAGTGGCTCACGCTTGTAATCCCAGCACTTTGGGAGGCTGAGGCAGATGGATCACCTATCAGGATTTGAGACCAGCCTGACCAGCATGTTGAAACTCCACCTCTACTAAAAATGTAAAATTACCCAGGCATGGTGGTGCATGATCACTGCTGATCACGAGGTCAGGAGTTGGAGACCAGCCTAGCCAATATGGTGAAACCTCTCATCTCTACTAAAAATGCAAAAATAGTCGGGTGCGGTGGCTCACGCCTGTAATCCCAGCACTTTGGGAGGTCGAGGCAGGCAGATCACCTGAGGTCAGGAGTTCGAGACCAGCCTGACCAACATGGCAAAACCCTGTCTCTACTAAAAATACAAAAACTTAGCCTGGCATGGTGGCACGCACCTGTAATCTAGCTACTTGGGAGGCTAAGGAAGGAGAATCCCTTGAACCCAGGAGAAGGAGGTTGCAGTGAGCTGAGATCACGCCATTGCACTCCAGCCTAGGCAACAAGAGCAAAACTCCGTCTCAAAAAAAAAAAAAAAAAAAAAAAAAAAATTAGCTAGGTGTTGTGGCAGGTGTCTGTAATGCCAGCTACTCGAGAGGCTGAGGCAGGAGAATCACTTGAACCTGGGAGGCGGAGCTTACAATGAGCCGAGATCACGCCACTGCACTCCAGCCTGCGTGACAGAGTGAGATTCCGTCTCAAAAAACAAAAAACAAAACAAAAAAACAAAAAAACAGAAAACAAAAAACAAAACCAGGAACAGGTGGGGTGCTGTGGCTCCTGCCTGTAATCCCAGCACTGGGCGGACGAGGTGGGCGGATCACTTGAGGTCAGGAGTTCAAGACCAGCCCGGCCAACAGTGAAACCCTGTCTCTACTGAAAATACAGAAAAATTAGCTTGAACCTGGGAGGCAGAGATTGCAGTGTGCCAAGATGGCGCCACTGCACTCTAGCCTGGGCGACAGAGACCCTGTTTCAAACATAAACAAAAAAACGAACACAAAAATTTTCTGACTAGGAGGAAGATAGAGAGTGTTGTGGGTAATTTTGGTGGTGGTGTTTGTTTTGTTTTTTGAGACAGGGTCTCACTCTGTCGTCTTGGCTGAAGTGTGGAGGCAGGATCTCGGCTCACTGCAGCCTCAACCTGCCAGGCTCAGGTGATTCTCTCACCTCAGCCTCCTGAGTAGCTGGGACTACCGGTGTGTGCCACCACACACCGGCTCACTGCAACCTCCGCCTCCTGGGTTCAGATGATTCTCCTACAAAAAACACTTCCAGGCCGGGCGCGGTGGCTCAAGCCTGTAATCCCAGCACTTTGGGAGGCCGAGACGGGCGGATCACAAGGTCAGGAGATCGAGACCACCCTGGCTAATACGGTGAAACCCCGTCTCTACTAAAGAATACAAAAAACTAGCCGGGCGATGAGGCGGGCGCCTGTAGTCCCAGCTACTTGGGAGGCGGAGGCAGGAGAATGGCGTAAACCCGGGAGGCGGAGCTTGCAGTGAGCTGAGATCCGGCCACCACACTCCAGCCTGGGCGACAGAGCCAGACTCCATCTCAAAAAAAAAAAAAAAAAAACACTTCCAGCTGTTTTTTGTATTTTTTGTAAAGTTGAAGTCTCCCAGTTTTGCTTAGGCTGGTCGCAAATTCCTGAGCTCACACAATCCTGCCTTTGTGGCTGACTGCCATAAATACTACTTGAGACCGTCATTACAACAGTTACTACTGTTACTACTTGAGACCAACATTACAAGACTGAAGGAAGGGACGAACATAGAAATGAAAACTTAAGGCAAAAGAAACTGTTTTAAAGGAAGGGTCCGGGGAAGAAGAAGAGAGCGCCCTGCTTCTGTGAGCAAAGGCAGCCCCTCATTCTTCGGGCCTGTAACATGCCTTGGCCTCCCAAAGTGCTGGGATTACAGGCATGAGCCACTGCAGCCAACCTGAGAATGATTTTTATTATTTATTTTTATTTTTTTGAGACAGAGTCACACTCAGTAGCCCAGACTGGAGTGCAGTGGCACAATCTCGGCTCACTGCAAGCTCCGCCTCCTGGGTTTACGCCATTCTCCTGTCTCATCCTCACAAGTAGCTGGGACTACAGGCTCCTGCCACCACGCCCGGCTGATTTTTTGTATGTTTAGTGGAGACAGGGTTTCACCGTGTTAGCCAGGATGGTCTCAATCTCCTGACCTCGTGACCCGCCCGCCTCTGCCTCCCGAAGTGCTGGGATTACAGGCATGGGCCACCACGCTCAGCCGAGAATGATTTTTAAATTCAAGATACAGGTCGGGTGCAGTGGCTCACGTCTGTATTCCTAGCACTTTGGGAGGCCAAGGCAGGTGGATCACTTGTGGTCAGGAGTTCCAGACCATCCTGGCCAACATGGCAAAACTCTGTCTCTACTAAAAATGCAAAAAAGCCAGGCGTGGTGGCGTGCGACTGTAATCCCAGCTACTCGGGAGGCTGAGACAGGAGAATCGCTTGAACCCGACAGATGGAGGTTGCAGTGAGCTGAGATTGCGCCACTGTACTCCAGCCTGGGCGACAGAGACTTCTTCTCAAAAAAAAAATATATATATATATATGTATAATAAATAAAATAAATTCAACATACAAAAAGCATAATCACAAAATAAGAGGTTGATAAATATACCATATGCAAATTAAGAACTTCTGATAATTAAAATATATCAAGAAAAAAGTGAAAGGAGGATCACAAATACCTTCAAAAAGGAACAGATATTGGCAATATATATAACTGGCAAAAGATTAGTAGCCAGAATATATAAAACTACAAATCTGGCCAGGTGCAGTGGCTCACACCTGTAATCCCAGCACTTTGGGAGACCGAGGCGGGTGGATCACTTGATGTCAAGAGCTCGAGACCAGCCTGGCCAACATGGCGAAACCCCGTCTCTACTGAACAAAATTAGCTGGGCGTGGTGATGCATGCCTGTAGTCCCAGCTACTCGGGAGGCTGAGCCAGGAGAATTGCTTCAACCTGGAAGGCGGAGGTCGCGGTGAGCCAAGATCGTGCCACTGCACTCCAGCTGGGTTGACAGAACAAGACTCCATCTCAAAAATATATAAACAAATAAAGAGATTAGCCTGGACAACATAGCCTCTATAAAATAATAATTTCAAAAATTAGCTGGGCTGGTTTCACACGCCCATAGTCCCAGCTACTCAGGAGGGAGGCTGAGGCAGGAGGATCCCCATGAGCCTAGGAGTTCTAGGCAGCAGTGAACTATGATTTCAACACTGCACTCCAGCATAGGTGACAGAGCTAGGCTCTATCTCTAAAAAATCACTGGCTGCGCATGGTGGCTTATACCTGTAATTCCAGGACTTTGGGAGGCTGAGGCAGAAGGATCATTTGAGCCCAGGAGTTCAAGACCAGCCTGGGCAGACCCTGTCTCTGCAAAAAAAAAAAAAAAAAAAAAAAAAAAAATAGCCGCATGTGGTGGCACATGCCTGTGTTCCGATCTGCTTGGGAGGTTGAGGTGGGAGGATCTCTCTGGCCCCAGAAGTTGAGGCTGCAGTGAGCTATGATTGCACCATTGCTCTTCAACCTGGGTGACAGAGCGAGACTGTCTCAAAACATAAATAAATAAGGCCCGGTGCAGTGGCTCACACCTGTAATCTCAGCCCTTTGAGAGGCTGAGGTGGGTGGATTGCCTGAACCCAGGGGTTGGAGACCAGCCTGGGCAATGTGGCAAAACCCCGTCTCTACAGAAAATACAAAAATTAGCCTGGCATGGTGGCACGTACCTGTAATCCTAGCTACCTGGAGGCTGAGGTGGGAGGACCACTTGAGCATGCAAGGTTGAGTCTGTAGTGAGTCGAGATTGCACCACTGCATTCTAGCCTGGGCCACAGAGCCAGACCTTGTCTCAATAAATAAATAAACAAATAAAATGACATTATAGTAGCCTTCTAGCACTGTTTCACTTGCTTTTTCACTCACTATTATACTTCCAGGATTTAGCCATAGTGTTCCATGTGGCTTGCAGTTCATATGTTTTCACTGGAAGGTAAAGTGCTACTGAGTGAATATACCAATATATCATACTTTGTCTATTCTCCTGTTCACACATTTATGAATTGCTTTTTTTTTTTTTTACTTCTATAAACATTGTTACTGGCCGGGCACAGTGGCTCACCCGCTTGTAATCCCAACACTTTGGGAGGCCGAGGTGGCTGGATCACGAGGTCAAGAGATCAAGACCATCCTGGCCAACATGGTGAAACCCCATCTCTACAAAAAAAAAAAAAAAAAAAAAAAAAAAAATTCAAGAATGAGCTGGGTGTGGTGGTGCGGGCCTGTAGTCCCAGCTACTCGGGAGGCTGAAGCAGAAGAATCGCTTGAACCCAGGAGGCAGAGGTTGCAGTGAGCCAAGATCGTGCCACTGCACTCTAGCCTGGTGACAGAGTGAGACTCTGTCTCAAAAACAAAAACAAAAAAAACTGTGGCTATGAACATTATTGTATTGTCTCTTGTGTATGTGCAAGAGTTTCTCTAAGGTATATACCTGGAAGTGAGACTGCTAGGTGTGAGGTATAAGAAAAATCAGCTTTGGCTGGGCATGGTGGCTCACGCCCCTAATCCAGCACTTTGGAGGCTGAGGTGGGTGGATTATTTTGCAGTCAGGAATTCAGGATTCGCCCTGGCCAACATGATGGAAACCCCATCTCTACTAAAAATACAAAAAAAATAGCCAGGCATGGTGGCACATGCCTGTAATCCCAGCTACTCAGGAGGCTGAGGCAGGAGAATTGCTTGAACTGGAGGCAGAGATTGCAGTGAGCCGAGATTGCAACACTTGCACTCCACCCTGGGTGACACAGCGAGACTCCGTCTAAAAATAAAAAGAAATCAGCTTTGAGAGAGAGAATGCCAAATTGTTTTCAATTTTCACCAGATTTTTAAGGGTTTATTATTATTTATTTTTGAGGTGGAGTCTTGCCCTGTCGCCTAGGCTGGAGTACAGTGGCACAATCTGAGTTCACCAAAACCTCCACCTCCCAGGTTCAAGCAATTCTCCTGACTCAGCCTCCTGAGTAGCTGGGATTACAGGCATGTGCCACCACGCCTGGCTACTTTTTGTAATTTTAGTACAGATAGGGTTTCCCCACGTTGGCCAGGCTGGTCTCGAACGCCTGAGCTGAGGTGATCTGCCGCCTCGGCTCCCAAAGTGTTCGGATTATAAGCGTGAGCCGCTGTGCCTGACCAGTTTTCATCAGTATTTGAATACTGATTCATCTACATTCTCGCCAACACTTGTATTTTTAGACTTCTTAATTTTTGCCAATCTAGTGGGTATACAATAGTATTTCCGTGTGGATTTTTTTGGCATTTCTCTAATTACTAGTGCAGTTGAGCATCTTTTCGTATGCTTATCAGCCTTTTTAATTTCCTCTTTTCGGAAATGCCTGATCATTTGAGTTGCTTGTGTGTTTTTGTTTTGTTTTGTTTGTTTTTTTTGAGAGTCTTGCTCTGTTGCCCAGGCTGGAGTGCAATGACACAGTTCGGCTCACTGCAACCTCCATCTCCCAGGTTCAAGCGATTCTCCTGCCTCAGCCTCCTGAGTAGCTGGGATTAGAGGCACCACCACCATGCCTGGCTAATTTTGTGTTTTTAGTAGAGATGATTTTTCACCATGTTGGCCAGGCTGGTCTCAAACTACCTCAGGTGATCTACCCGCCTCGGCCTCCCAAAGTGCTGGGATTATAGGCGTGGACCACCATGCCTGGTCAATTTGTATAGTTGCTTTTTTTTTTTTTTTTTTTTTGAGACAGAGTCTCACTCTGTTGCCCAGGCTAGAGTGCAATGGCATGATGTTGGCTCACTGCAACCTCCCCTCCTGGGTTCAGTGCTACCTGCCTTGATTATGTCATTTTTTTAAAAATAAAAAATGTTTCGGTGGGCCTCAGTGACTCATGCCTCTAATCCCAGCACTTCGGAAGGCAGAAGCAGGTGGGTCATCTGTCAGGAGTTTGAGACCAGCCGCCTGACCAACATATTGAAACTCTGTCTCTACTAAAAATACAAAATTAGGCAGGTGTGGTGGTGCATGCCTGTAATCCCAGCTAGGGAGGCTGAGGCAGGAGACTCACTTGAACTTGGGAGGCTGGGCAACAGAGTGAGACTCTGTCTCAAAAAAAAAAAAAAAAAAAAAAGCAAACTATACAAATTGACCAGGCATGGTGGTCCACGCCTATAATCCCAGCACTTTGGGAGGCCGAGGCGGGTAGATCACCTGAGGTCAGGAGTTTGAGACCAGCCTGGCCAACATGGTGAAAAATCATCTCTACTAAAAACACAAAAATTAGCCAGGCATGGTGGTGGGTGCCTCTAATCCCAGCTACTCAGGAGGCTGAGGCAGGAGAATCGCTTGAACCTGGGAGATGGAGGTTGCAGTGAGCCGAGACTGTGTCATTGCACTCCAGCCTGGGCAACAGAGCAAGACTCTCAAAAAAAACAAAAACAAACAAAAAAAACACACAAGCAACTCAAATGATCAGGCATTTCCGAAAAGAGGAAATTAAAAAGGCTGATAAGCATACGAAAAGATGCTCAACTGCACTAGTAATTAGAGAAATGCCAAAAAAATCCACACGGAAATACTATTGTATACCCACTAGATTGGCAAAAATTAAGAAGTCTAAAAATACAAGTGTTGGCGAGAATGTAGATGAATCAGTATTCAAATACTGATGAAAACTGGTCAGGCACAGCGGCTCACGCTTATAATCCGAACACTTTGGGAGGCCGAGGCGGGCAGATCACCTCAGCTCAGGCGTTCGAGACCAGCCTGGCCAACGTGGGGAAACCCTATCTGTACTAAAATTACAAAAAGTAGCCAGGCGTGGTGGCACATGCCTGTAATCCCAGCTACTCAGGAGGCTGAGTCAGGAGAATTGCTTGAACCTGGGAGGTGGAGGTTTTGGTGAACTCAGATTGTGCCACTGTACTCCAGCCTAGGCGACAGGGCAAGACTCCACCTCAAAATAAATAAATAAATAAACCCTTAAAAATCTGGTGAAAATTGAAAACAATTTGGCATTCTCTCTCAAAGCTGATTTCTTTTTATTTTTAGACGGAGTCTCGCTGTGTCACCCAGGGTGGAGTGCAGTGTTGCAATCTCGGCTCACTGCAATCTCTGCCTCCAAGTTCAAGCAATTCTCCTGCCTCAGCCTCCTGAGTAGCTGGGATTACAGGCATGTGCCACCATGCCTGGCTATTTTTTTTTGTATTTTTAGTAGAGATGGGGTTTCATCATGTTGGCCAGGCGAATCCTGAATTCCTGACTGCAAATAATCCACCCACCTCAGCCTCCAAAGTGCTGGGATTAGGGGCGTGAGCCACCATGCCCAGCCAAAGCTGATTTTTCTTATACCTCACAACCTAGCAGTCTCACTTCCAGGTATATACCTTAGAGAAACTCTTGCACATACACAAGAGACAAATACAATAATGTTCATAGCCACAGTTTTTTTTGTTTTTGTTTTTGAGACAGAGTCTCACTCTGTCACCAGGCTAGAGTGCAGTGGCACGATCTTGGCTCACTGCAACCTCTGCCTCCTGGGTTCAAGCGATTCTTCTGCTTCAGCCTCCCGAGTAGCTGGGACTACAGGCCCGCACCACCACACCCAGCTCATTCTTGAATTTTTTTTTTTTTTTTTTTTTTTTTTTTGTAGAGATGGGGTTTCACCATGTTGGCCAGGATGGTCTTGATCTCTTGACCTCGTGATCCAGCCACCTCGGCCTCCCAAAGTGTTGGGATTACAAGCGGGTGAGCCACTGTGCCCGGCCAGTAACAATGTTTATAGAAGTAAAAAAAAAAAAAGCAATTCATAAATGTGTGAACAGGAGAATAGACAAAGTATGATATATTTGGTATATTCACTCAGTAGCACTTTACCTTCCAGTGAAAACATATGAACTGCAGCCACATGGAACACTATGGCTAAATCCTGGAAGTATAATAGTGAGTGAAAAAGCAAGTGAACAGTGCTAGAAGGCTACATATAATGTCATTTTATTTGTTTATTTATTTATTGAGACAAGGTCTGGCTCTGTGGCCCAGGCTAGAATGCAGTGGTGCAATCTCGACTCACTACAGACTCAACCTTGCATGCTCAAGTGGTCCTCCCACCTCAGCCTCCAGGTAGCTAGGATTACAGGTACGTGCCACCATGCCAGGCTAATTTTTGGATTTTCTGTAGAGACGGGGTTTTTGCCACATTGCCCAGGCTGGTCTCCAACCCCTGGGTTCAGGCAATCCACCCACCTCAGCCTCTCAAAGGGCTGAGATTACGGTGTGAGCCACTGCACCGGGCCCTTATTTATTTATGTTTTGAGACAGTCTCGCTCTGTCACCCAGGTTGAAGAGCAATGGTGCAATCATAGCTCACTGCAGCCTCAACTTCTGGGGCCAGAGAGATCCTCCCACCTCAACCTCCCAAGCAGATCGGAACACAGGGCATGTGCCACCACATGCGGCTATTTTTTTTTTTTTTTTTTTTTTTTTTTTTTGCAGAGGACAGGGGTCTGCCCAGGCTGGTCTTGAACTCCTGGGCTCAAATGATCCTTCTGCCTCAGCCTCCCAAAGTCCTGGAATTACAGGTATAAGCCACCATGCGCAGCCAGTGATTTTTTAGAGATAGAGCCTAGCTCTGTCACCTATGCTGGAGTGCAGTGTTGAAATCATAGTTCACTGCTGCCTAGAACTCCTAGGCTCATGGGGATCCTCCTGCCTCAGCCTCCCCTCATGAGTAGCTGGGACTATGGGCGTGTGAAACCAGCCCAGCTAATTTTTGAAATTATTATTTATAGAGGCTATGTTGTCCAGGCTAATCTCTTTATTTGTTTATATATTTTTGAGATGGAGTCTTGTTCTGTCACCCAGCTGGAGTGCAGTGGCACGATCTTGGCTCACCGCGACCTCCGCCTTCCAGGTTGAAGCAATTCTCCTGGCTCAGCCTCCCGAGTAGCTGGGACTACAGGCATGCATCACCACGCCCAGCTAATTTTGTTCAGTAGAGACGGGGTTTCGCCATGTTGGCCAGGCTGGTCTCGAGCTCTTGACATCAAGTGATCCACCCGCCTCGGTCTCCCAAAGTGCTGGGATTACAGGTGTGAGCCACTGCACCTGGCCAGATTTGTAGTTTTTATATATTCTGGCTACTAATCTTTTGCCAGTTATATATATTGCCAATATCTGTTCCTTTTTGAAGGTATTTGTGATCCTCCTTTCACTTTTTTCTTGATATATTTTAATTATCAGAAGTTCTTAATTTGCATATGGTATATTTATCAACCTCTTATTTTGTGATTATGCTTTTTGTATGTTGAATTTATTTTATTTTATTATACATATATATATATATTTTTTTTTTGAGAAGAAGTCTCTGTCGCCCAGGCTGGAGTACAGTGGCGCAATCTCAGCTCACTGCAACCTCCATCTGTCGGGTTCAAGCGATTCTCCTGTCTCAGCCTCCCGAGTAGCTGGGATTACAGTCGCACGCCACCACGCCTGGCTTTTTTGCATTTTTAGTAGAGACAGAGTTTTGCCATGTTGGCCAGGATGGTCTGGAACTCCTGACCACAAGTGATCCACCTGCCTTGGCCTCCCAAAGTGCTAGGAATACAGACGTGAGCCACTGCACCCGACCTGTATCTTGAATTTAAAAATCATTCTCGGCTGAGCGTGGTGGCCCATGCCTGTAATCCCAGCACTTCGGGAGGCAGAGGCGGGCGGGTCACGAGGTCAGGAGATTGAGACCATCCTGGCTAACACGGTGAAACCCTGTCTCCACTAAACATACAAAAAATCAGCCGGGCGTGGTGGCAGGAGCCTGTAGTCCCAGCTACTTGTGAGGATGAGACAGGAGAATGGCGTAAACCCAGGAGGCGGAGCTTGCAGTGAGCCGAGATTGTGCCACTGCACTCCAGTCTGGGCTACTGAGTGTGACTCTGTCTCAAAAAAATAAAAATAAATAATAAAAATCATTCTCAGGTTGGCTGCAGTGGCTCATGCCTGTAATCCCAGCACTTTGGGAGGCCAAGGCATGTTACAGGCCCGAAGAATGAGGGGCTGCCTTTGCTCACAGAAGCAGGGCGCTCTCTTCTTCTTCCCCGGACCCTTCCTTTAAAACAGTTTCTTTTGCCTTAAGTTTTCATTTCTATGTTCGTCCCTTCCTTCAGTCTTGTAATGTTGGTCTCAAGTAGTAACAGTAGTAACTGTTGTAATGACGGTCTCAAGTAGTATTTATGGCAGTCAGCCACAAAGGCAGGATTGTGTGAGCTCAGGAATTTGCGACCAGCCTAAGCAAAACTGGGAGACTTCAACTTTACAAAAAATACAAAAAACAGCTGGAAGTGTTTTTTTTTTTTTTTTTTGAGATGGAGTCTGGCTCTGTCGCCCAGGCTGGAGTGTGGTGGCCGGATCTCAGCTCACTGCAAGCTCCGCCTCCCGGGTTTACGCCATTCTCCTGCCTCCGCCTCCCAAGTAGCTGGGACTACAGGCGCCCGCCTCATCGCCCGGCTAGTTTTTTGTATTCTTTAGTAGAGACGGGGTTTCACCGTATTAGCCAGGGTGGTCTCGATCTCCTGACCTTGTGATCCGCCCGTCTCGGCCTCCCAAAGTGCTGGGATTACAGGCTTGAGCCACCGCGCCCGGCCTGGAAGTGTTTTTTGTAGGAGAATCATCTGAACCCAGGAGGCGGAGGTTGCAGTGAGCCGGTGTGTGGTGGCACACACCGGTAGTCCCAGCTACTCAGGAGGCTGAGGTGAGAGAATCACCTGAGCCTGGCAGGTTGAGGCTGCAGTGAGCCGAGATCCTGCCTCCACACTTCAGCCAAGACGACAGAGTGAGACCCTGTCTCAAAAAACAAAAACAAACACCACCACCAAAATTACCCACAACACTCTCTATCTTCCTCCTAGTCAGAAAATTTTTGTGTTCGTTTTTTTGTTTATGTTTGAAACAGGGTCTCTGTCGCCCAGGCTAGAGTGCAGTGGCGCCATCTTGGCACACTGCAATCTCTGCCTCCCAGGTTCAAGCTAATTTTTCTGTATTTTCAGTAGAGACAGGGTTTCACTGTTGGCCGGGCTGGTCTTGAACTCCTGACCTCAAGTGATCCGCCCACCTCGTCCGCCCAGTGCTGGGATTACAGGCAGGAGCCACAGCACCCCACCTGTTCCTGGTTTTTTTTTGTTTTCTGTTTTTTTGTTTTTTTGTTTTGTTTTTTGTTTTTTGAGACGGAATCTCACTCTGTCACGCAGGCTGGAGTGCAGTGGCGTGATCTCGGCTCATTGTAAGCTCCGCCTCCCAGGTTCAAGTGATTCTCCTGCCTCAGCCTCTCGAGTAGCTGGCATTACAGACACCTGCCACAACACCTAGCTAATTTTTTTTTTTTTTTTTTTTTTTTTTGAGACGGAGTTTTGCTCTTGTTGCCTAGGCTGGAGTGCAATGGCGTGATCTCAGCTCACTGCAACCTCCTTCTCCTGGGTTCAAGGGATTCTCCTTCCTTAGCCTCCCAAGTAGCTAGATTACAGGTGCGTGCCACCATGCCAGGCTAAGTTTTTGTATTTTTAGTAGAGACAGGGTTTTGCCATGTTGGTCAGGCTGGTCTCGAACTCCTGACCTCAGGTGATCTGCCTGCCTCGACCTCCCAAAGTGCTGGGATTACAGGCGTGAGCCACCGCACCCGACTATTTTTGCATTTTTAGTAGAGATGAGAGGTTTCACCATATTGGCTAGGCTGGTCTCCAACTCCTGACCTCGTGATCAGCAGTGATCATGCACCACCATGCCTGGGTAATTTTACATTTTTAGTAGAGGTGGAGTTTCAACATGCTGGTCAGGCTGGTCTCAAATCCTGATAGGTGATCCATCTGCCTCAGCCTCCCAAAGTGCTGGGATTACAAGCGTGAGCCACTGTGCCTGGCAATTTTCCTTTCATTTTTCTTTTCTTTTCTCTTTTTTTTTTTTTTTTTTTTTTTTTTTTTTTTTTTTTTTGAGACAGGGTCTTGCTGTATTCCCCAGGCTGAACTTGAATTGCTAGACTTGAGTGATCCTCCCACCTTAGCCTCCTGATTAGATGAGACTAAAATTTCCCTTTCTATTACTGCCCTTTTCTGATTTTGTTACCAAAGTAATTCTGGCCCCATAGAATAAGTTGAGGAGTGCTCTCTCTTCCTATTTTCTGGAATAGTTTGTATAAAATTAATATGATCTGCACTTTGAAAGTTTGGTGCTACTTGCCTTGATTATGTCATTTTTTTTAAAATAAAAAATGTTTCAGCGGGCCTCAGTGACTCATGCCTCTAATCCCAGCACTTCGGAAGGCAGAAGCAGGTGGGTCGTCTGTCAGGAGTTTGAGACCAGCCTCACCAACATATTGAAACTCTGTCTCTACTAAAAATACAAAATTAGGCAGGTGTGGTGGTGCATGCCTGTAATCCCAGCTAGGGAGGCTGAGGCAGGAGACTCACTTGAACTTGGGAGGCAGAGGTTGCAATGAGCCAAGACAGTGCCATTTCACTCCAGCCTGGCCAACAAGAGTGAAACTCCATCTCAAAAGAAAAAAAAAAAAAAATTTCTGGCCAGGCATGGTGGCTCACACCTATAATCCCAGCACTTTGGGAGGCCAAGGTGGGTGGATCACCTGAGGTCAGGAGTTCGCTGGCTAATTGTTTTTGAATTTTTAGCAGAGACAGGGTTTTCACCGTATTAGCCAGGATGGTCTCGATATCCTGACCTCATGATCCGCCTGCCTCGGCCTCCCAAAGTGCTGGGATTACAGGTGTGAGCCACCGTGCCTGGCCACTAATATTTTTTATATATTTTATTTTATTTCATTTTAAGTTCTGGGGTACATGTGCAGGATGCAAAGGTTTGTTACATAGGTAAATGTGTGCCATGGTGGTTTGCTGCACCTATCACCTAGGTTTTAAGCCCAGCATGTATTAACTATTTTTTCTGATGCTCTCCCTTTCGCCACACACCCCCGCAATAGGCCCCAGTGTGTGTTGCTCCCCTCGCTGTGTCCATGTGTTCTCATTGTTCAGCTCCCACTTATAAGTGAGAACATGCAGTGTTTGGTCTTCTGTTTCTACACTAGTTTGCTGAGGATAGTGGGTTCCAGCTCCATCTGTGTCCCTGCAAAGGACATGATCTCATTCCTTTATATGGCTGCATAGTATTGCATGGTGTATATGTTCCACATTTTCTTTATCTAATCTATCATTGATGGGCATTTGGATTGATTTCATGTCTTTGCTACTATGAATAGTGCTGCAAGGAACATACCTGTGCACATATCTTTGTAATTGAAGGATTTATATTTCTTGGGGTATATACCCTGTAACAGGATTGCTGGATCAAATGCTGTTTCTGGTTCTAGGACCTTGAGGAATCGCCACACTGCCTTCAACAATAGTTGAATTAATTTACATTCCCACCAACAGTGTAAAAGCATTCCTATTTCTTCACAGCCTCGCCAGCATGTGATGTTTCTTGACTTTTTAATAATTGCCATTCTGACTGGTATGAGATGGTATCTCATTGTAATTTTGATTTACATTTCTCTAATAATCAGTGATGTTAACCTTTTTATCATGTTTGTTGGCCACATATATGTCTTCTTTTAAGAAGTGTCTGTTCATGTACTTTGCCCACTTTTTAATTGAGTTGTTTGCTTTTTTTTTCTTCTACATTTAAGTTCCTTATAGATGCTAGATATTAGACCTTTGTCAAATGAATAGATTGCAAAAATTTTATCCGATTCTGTAGGTTGTCTGTTTGTTAGTTTCTTTTGCTGTGCAGAAGCTTTTTAGTTTAATTAGATCATAGTCAGGCATGGTGGCTCATGCCTATAATTCCAGAAATTTGGGAGGCCAAGGCAGATAGATCACCTGAAGTCAGAAATTTGAGACCAGCCCGGCCAACATGGTGAAACCCCGTCTCTACTAATACAAAAATGAGCCAGGCGTCATGGCGGGCACCTGTTATCCCAGCTACTTGGGAGGATGAGGCAGGAGAATTGCTTGAACCTGAGAGGCAGAAGTTGCAGTGAGCCAAGATTGCACCACTGCACTCCAGCCTGGGTGACAGAGCAAAGCTCCATCTCAAAATAATGACAACAACAAAAAAATAGTTTAATTAAATTTTGTCAATTTTTGCTTTTGTTGCAATTTGCATCTTTTTTGCAATTGCATGTCTTCATCATGAAATCTCTGCCCGTGCCTATTTCTTTATCATGACATTTTGCCCATGCCTATGTCCTCAGTGTTATTGCCTAGATTTTCTTCTAGGGTTTCTATAGTTTTAGGTTTTACATTTAAGTCTAATCCATCTTGAGTTAATTTTTGTATAAGGTGTAAGGAAAGGGTCCAGTTCCAATTTTCTGCATATGGCTACCCAATTCTCCCAGTATCATTTATCAAGTAAGGAATCCTTTCCCCATTGCTTGTTTTTGTCAGGTTTGTCAAAGATCAGATGGTTGTAGATGTGCAGTCTTATAAATGGATTCTCTATTCTGTTCCATTGGTCTATGTGTCTGTTTTTGTACCAGTACCATGCTATTTTGGTTACTACAGCCTTGTAGTATATTTTTGAAGTTGAGTAATGTGATGCCTACAGTTTTGTTTTTTTTTTTTTTTTTTTGCTTAGGATTGTCTAGGCTATACAGGCTCTTTTTTGATTCCGTATGAATTTTAAAATAGTTTTTTTCTAATAATGTGAAGAATGTCAATGGTAGTTTAATGGGAATAGCATTGAATCTATAAATTACTTTGGTGAGTATGGGCATTTTCACAATATTGATTCTTCCTATTCATGAATATGGAATGTTTTTCCATTTGTTTGTTTTGTCTCTGATTTCCTTGAGCAGTGGCTTGTAGTTCTCCTTGAAGAGGCTCTCTTCCCTTGTTAGCTGTATTCCTAGGACGGCACCACATGGCACTTACTCTAAAATTGATCACATACCTAGAATTAAAACACAGCAAATGCCAAAGAACTGAAATCACAAGGAACAGTCTCTCAGACCACAGCATAACCAAATTAGAACTTGAGATTAAGAAACTCACTCAAAACCACACAACTACGTGGAAATTCAGCAACCTGTTCCTGAAAAACTCCTGGGTAAATAATGAAATTAAGGCAGAAATCAAGAAGCTTCTTGAAATTAATGAGAACAAGGAGACAACATACCAGAATCTTTGGGATGCCGCTAAAGCAGTGTTAAGCAGGAAATTTGTAACATTAAATGCCCACATCAAAAAGCTAGAAAGAACTCAAACTAACATCACAACTAAAAGAACTAGAGAACCAACAGTAAACAAACCCCAAAGCTAGCAGAAGACAAGAAATAACCAAGATCAGAGTGGAACTGAAGGAGATAAAGACACACAAAAAAAAACCCTTCCAAAAAATCAACAAACCCAGGAGCTGGTTTTTTGAAAATAAATAAATAAAATAGACAGACTGCTAGACAAACAAAGAAGAGAGAAAAACCAAATACACAAAATAAAAAATTATAAAGGTGATATCACCACTGACCCTCAGAAATACAAACAACCATCAGAGAATACTGTAAACACCTTTATGCAAATAAACTCGAAAGTCTAGGAAAAAATGGACAAATTTCTGGATATGTACACCCTCCCAAGTCTGAAGCAGGAAGAAGTTCAATCCCTGCATACCAAGAGCGAGTTCTGAAATTGAGGCAGTTGGCCTACCAACCAAAAAAAAGGCCTAGGAAAATACAGATTTACAGCTGAATTCCACCAGGGGCAGAAGAGGAGAAGGCACCATTTCTTCTGAAATTGTTTTAAACAATTGAAAAGAAAGGACTCCTCCCTAACTCATTTTATGACGCCAGCATCATCTTGATACCAAAACCTGGCAGAGATACAACAACAATGAAAGAAACCTTCAGGCCAATATTCCTAATGAACAGCAATGCAAAAATCTTCAATAAAATACAGGCAAATGGAATCCAGCAGCACATCAAAAAGCTCCTCCACCATGATCAAGTTAGTTTTATCCTCGGATGCAAGGCTGGTTCAACATATGAAAATCAATAAATGTAATTTATCACATAAACAGAACTAAAGACAAAAAACACAATCATCTCGATGGACACAGAAAAGGCCTTCGATAAAATTCAACATCCCTTCATGTTAAAAACCCTCAATAAACTAGGTTTTGAAGGAACATACCTCAAAATAATAAAGGCCATATATGACAAACCCAGAGTCAAATATCATATTGAATTGGCAAAAGCCAGAAGCATTCCCTTTGAAAATCAGCACAAGACAAGATTGCCCTCTCTCAACACTCCTATTCAACATAGTATTGGGAGTTCTGGCCAGGGCAGTCAGGTCAAATAAATAAATAGAAGTTATTCAAATAGGAAGAGAGGAAGTCAAATTGTCTGTTTGTAGATGACATAATTCTCTATCTAGAAAACCCCACTGTCTCAGTCCAAAAGCTTCTTAAACTGATAAGCAACTTCAGCGTAGTCTCAGGATACAAAATCAATGTGCAAAACTCATAAGTATTCCTATATACCAGCAACTGACAAGCAGAGAGCCAAATCATGAATGAACTCCCGTTCACAGTATTATTTATTAATAGGGCCCAAACCTACAATGATTGTGAAAATGGGCAAACATGCTGCAAATCAAGCTTGCATTCACAAGAGGCCTCATTTTTGGTGGCATTATTATTTTACTTGTTTGTACAACATCATTTCCAATGATTCCATTTAAGTAGGCATTTCTCTTATTGGTAGTAAATGTTAGATTATTTGGTTAAAAACACCAAACAAGTCATAAGACTAAGTTATCAAAAACAAAGTTTAGAAGTGTTACTACTTCTAAGACTATGGAATTGGGAATTATAGGAATTCTTTTTAATCATTTTTTTTTTTTAAGCATACCTCAAAAATGTACCTATGGAAGCCTGAAATTCTGAACAAATCAACATAGGATAAGTACTCAAAAGTAGGGGACTTTCTATTCATAGAAAAATCCAAACAACACACACATACACACACACATACCCCAAAACAGCTGACTTTACACTTCATGGAAGTCTTTCAAATCCTAGGACACATCTGTCTAAAGTGAATCTAGATTTCTTTGAAAATTGACACTTGATTTTAAGGATTAAGGGACACGACAGTGATTCTGTTCCACCAGAGGGCACCACAGACTACAATCCAGCAAGCATGCCTGTGGGTCTGGGTATACACACACAGTAATTTAAAGCAGCTACTTCTAGGCTTTGCATTTTTGTAACATGGAGAGATTTCTAACATCAACAATGAGTATTACTCATTTTTAATAAGCTAGGATTTATTTTAAACACATTAATTTGACTATGCTCTTCTGACATTTTTACCCCCAGATGGAAAACAAAAACAAAATGGAAACAGTAGCTTAATCTTATATGTATATGTATACTTCCACAAGGTTATTTATTTCCAAGTCGGGTAATGGAAAGCTGTTTTAGATACAGTAACTCCATGACAAAGTCCACCTAAAATTTTGCCTGTTGGGGTTCATCTGGGAAAAGTATTGGGAATTGGTGGGTTCTGTAGAAGAGGTTCTAATATCCAAGGAAGCAAGGCTTTCCCCTCCAGATGTTTCTTAGCGCTAGAAATAAAAAGTATCCATCCATTTCCAATCCAGTAGGATTTTGAGAAACTCCTGCCCCCTTGATGCCCCAGCCCGTCACCTATTGAAAATCCAGGCTTTCCTCAAATCTCTGACAATCAAATGCTCGCAAGCTATCCTTTAGTTTGCTTCAAACGCTGGGCCTATAAAGACCGATTTACTTATATTCCCTTTGTACTCCAAGGGGCTCGCTTGCAGTCTCCTTTGAGTGTTCAGTAAGGCAAACTGCTTGTGAAGTATAACCCCCATGGCTGCTTTCCATAGACTGATTAGGACTGAAATCGTAAATTTGAAAATGCAGCACCAGTTGAAATTCATGGGCTGACAGAGGATCACAGCTGATCATAATTTCTCACGTGAAAATGTGATTTCCCTCCCCATGTTTCCTCTTGGTAAGCTGCTGAAAAGTATTAAGTGAATTTCCTAGCCTGTGGTCAGGGACGTCTGCACTGGTGCTGCTGGGGAGACACAATTAGGAGGAACAAAGGTACCAGAATTCCAGGCTCTAACTTTTTAGGCTTACCAAGAGATAGCTTTCAGGCTTATGAACTGATGAATCCTATACCAAGGGGTGCAGGAGGAGGGAAGCAAATACTCTTAAACAGTTTAAGCCTCTCCCCTAGTTTAATATAGTTCCCGCAATCACTTGGGATAACAATATGATCTTATATCTAACACTGTCTCACAGACAACACAGCTTTGAGGCTGAGTGGTCATCGAAGGCCTGAAAAGGCCCTCCCGCCTGCCCGGAGACTCTGGATAGTTATCCTAATTGTTTCTATTTTTATATAGCAATTAAGAACTTACTAAAATTTGTTAAGAGAGTAAGTCCCAATGTTAAATAAATGTTCCTACCAAAAAAACAGAAACAAAGGAATATAAGAAAAACAAATATTTTATAATATTAAAAATTATTAAGCCATTTAAATATATAACTAAATGGATATTCCAGAGCATTTAATTATTTTGTTAGCAAACATAATTTTTCTTGTGGCTCCCCTCCCCTTTCCCATAATATCGTGTTTTTCTTATTCCAAGCCTGCCCAGTGCAACACTATTTTACATTTTCTACAAAGCCTAAATCCTCCCCTTATGAAATTTAATTTTATGAGAATTCCTACCTGCCAAATACATGTTTGAGCGATTTAATGGGGAACACAGCCTCTCAAACTGGAGCCCCAAATTAACATAAATAACAAATAGAATTGACAAGTTATAATTAATAATTGAAAACTCTAGGTATGGGCATTCGGTCTGAGGAAAGCAGTATATTCTTTTGCATAGGAATTGTAGAAAACCAGTCTGCTTACACTGATCAGAATCCATTTGGTAATTAAGTATTTCTGACTAATCTAAATAGGAAATGAAATGGTTACTAAGTAAATATATGAGTTCTCCATCACCCATTCATCCCTACTCTTCTAATTGCTCTCTCCCCCTCCTGCACTTCAAAGTATTTAAGGATTTGAAAGAGATGTTTGTTATTCATTCATACTTCTCATTTCCCACTTTCTCCACAATCCCCAAAGATTGATTCCTGCTTCCAAACCTACTTAATCCTTGTATGTGAAAGCTACCAATGACTTTCTAGTTGCCAAGGTCAACATAGAAAAGCCTTCCTGTCCAAATTCGATTTGCCTTTCTCTAACATCTGGCATCATAGAGTTTCTTCCTTCACTGATTCTCTCGTCTCATTTAACATTCTGTCTCTGGTTGTTTCCTCTCTGCCTCTTCCTTCCTCCTTTACATGTTTATACATTTTCTTGGGTTCCATGCCAAGTCTTTCTTAGTTTATGTACCCCCTAAATCACCTAATCCTGACTTCAACTACCATTTAAGTAATGAAATTATTGAACCTTTTCTCCGGTTCATATTTCTAATTCAGCTGCACATTTCTGTCTCCTGAATTTCCCCACTTGGAGGTCTGGAGTGAAGAAAATGCTATGTGTCCACCTAAACTTTTGCTTCATATTTGTATTTTACTAGACATCTGCCAGCCTTCCTTGCAGTTATGCAGGCTGTACGATAGACACAGGGCTAATGGGATGTGGTTAGAATCAACACAGATCACTTCTGTGTATCATCCCTATCATGGTCTGTGTGATCACCCAAGCTCTTTCTCTTCCCTGACAGCATTAAAAGACGATAGTGTCACAGGGTTCACCACCCAGAAACATTTGCACCAGATTTTGCTGGAAAGAAGAGTCAAGTTTTGTTAGGCCACCGAGAATTGCAATTGTTAGTTACAGCAGTTAAACCACTCCAACTATTGCAGTGTAATAAAGGATTTAGTATCTCTAAAATGGAACTCAATTTGCTCTACAAGACAAATTGCCTATCTCAGTGAATGGGAACACCAGTTTGCCCAAACCAGAAAATGTAAAGGCTTTCAAAATGTATGCTTCAAACTTTCCCCACATTAAGTTTCTCATTGAAACATGTTAATTTGAACGTTTCACCATGGACATGCTCTAGTTCAGGCTTTCATGATTTTCTAATTGTCCTTTGCTTTGGCCTCCCCTCCCATCATTTGAAGTCCATTTCCTACACCCTCTGAAGGATAATCTTGTTCTTTTTAATTATTTCCTTTCACTTTAAAAATCAATAGCACCAATACTGTGCTAAGAAATAAATATATGCATATATTAGAAATATTGGAAAACTCAGAAAAGTAGTAACTAGAAAAATAAATATACGCATATTTTAGAAATATTGGAAAACTCAGAAAAGTAGTAACTAGAAAGTAAAAGTCGATTACAACTTTGATACCCTATGTAAACACTATTAAACATTTGGTTCATGGGATCCTATGTTATCTTTATGTTTGTGTTTATAATCTATTTATATGCCTATAGATAGATATCCTAAAATTCTAAATTTTATAGATAGGTATATCTAAAATTTTAAATTGTATTTTTATTTATATCAAAGTAATACATGTATAACTTTTAAAAGTTGATTATTAACACTGCATTTGTAGTGAAGACCAACAGTTCCCTGTCTCATTCCTGCCTATTTCCATTCTACTTCTTATAGGCAAATGCTTTCGAGTATTTTAGTAACTTATTATTGATGTGTTTTTCTCCATCTTTTTAAGTGGCATGCAATTCATTTTTTTAAAAATTGTATATATTATCTACTGACTTCCTGCTATATAAAATGAGAATTTAGTTTTATTACATCCTATTTCCCCACACAAACCTACTTGACAATAAAATTATGCCACTCTTTTTGGTTAAATGCATGATATTTGCATTTTATTATGCTGTAATTACTTAAAACTGAGGTTCTTAAGTACACTGATTGTGTTCTTGCTCAAGTTTTTCTTTTTCCCGGTGTTTACTTAGTTTACTATACATCCATCATGAATTTATATCTTAAAAGAAAAACCCAAACATTCTTTTCACTACATAAAACCACTTTAGATATTTAATTAAATATACTGTGGGGGCAATTTCCCTATTAAAGCCCTCCATATTCATGATCCAATCAGTATTATATATTTTTAGAATCTATAATATGTAAATAATGCTTATAAATCAATAATAAAAAGAAAAATGAACAAAAGAGGTGAACAACTATTTACGAAGGGAAGACAATGGTCAATAAACATGAAAAATTACTCCATTTTATCAGTGTTGGCAAAATTAAAACGCTTGATGATACTGTGTATTAGAAAATTAAACATTTTATTCCTCTGTAAATATTACTTAAAACCGAAGCTCTTAAGTACAGAGACTCTTGGTACAACCTTTTGAGGAAGTGCATCATAATCTAAGGAAGTTGCAGACTGTGCATAACCCAGATATTATATACTGTAAAGTAACTCTTGCTCGTATACCTGAGCAGACATGTACATGTAGGCATTTTGCAGCATTGGTCTTAATAACTCCTAATGGGAATAATTCCAATGTCAATCAATAGAACATTGAATACATAAAATATGGTATCTTAATGCAGTGGAATGCAGTACTGCAGTGACATTAATACAATCCATATCTGTATGAATGAATCTCAAATAATAAATGCAGAGAAACAATAAAATGCCAATTTTAATATAGTGATTATTCCCGAGAGAAAGGTGTTGGGGAGGAAATGGGATAGAAATACACGCAGGACTTTAACTGTATTAGCATTTTCTTTGTGAAGCAGCATGGTGACTATATTATTCCTGATACCTCTTCCAGTATTTCATAATACATAAAAAAAGTTCAACTGGAGTCACAATACTGTAAGAGAGCATAGTTGGTGTGTTTTTTAAGTATGCAGAAATTGGCTGATAGCATTAGTTGTAAGGTCATCGTTGGATCAATCTCAAGAAACAAGATCATGAAAGTAATGTTATTTAACAGAAGAGAAAGAGAAGGCTAGTCACTTGGTTTTTTCCCTTCTCTCTAAACTTCTCTCAGCGACAAGAGGTGCTGTGTTTGGGTTATATTTTTGAGAATAAGTCTCATGGATTGGTCTGTGGCTATTGAGTAATTTCATTTTGACTTGAGGGAACTTTATGTCTGAAGGTGAATTAAATAGCAATTAAGTAAATACCTGCCTAGAAAAATGTGCTTTGAATGCACCAGCATGTCATTATACCTGGGAAATGCCTTCAGAAAAATTCAGCCTGCTGTAATCCTAAATCTTGCAGACTTGTGTGGAAATGCTGAAGGCTTTTGCAGATTTGCACATACCTTAATGTCACAGAAGTTTGACTTGCTAACTAAGCTGAGATACTCTGTCAGTCATGTTTATTAACAGAATTTTGACTTCAGTCTTGATGCTTCTGCATGTGTTTTACTTCAGATTGAAAACATTTCTGCATTGAACTGTCATATTTTCCATTGTAATGATAGAAGAACTGCAACAGGGACACAAAATAAAAGGCATTGCATACGAATCAAATCGCATAACAATCATAGAATTTGCATTGTGCTACTTTGTCCACCATTAAAAGGAATTCTATGGAGTTCTGCAGTGAGAGAAATGGATTGAAAATTATAATTCACTCTCATCTTTACTAACCTATGTCTGATGGTATGGCAAGTAACTCTGACTCTCTCAGCATTTGTACTAAAATGGTAAAACGTTTATAGCACTTACAGGGGCATTAGAAGGCTTAATATATGTTTAGAAATTCCTACTAATAAGCTGCCTTTCCTCCAAAGTATTCGAGATACTAAAACTAATTAGGTGCTATCTACCTATTAAGTACTAAATGAGTGTTTTTATTGAGTTCTGAGATTCTAAGGAAAAAAATGTGAGGCATAATTATTGCTGGCACTGAATAATATGTATGATGAGTAGCATGAAAACAATTCATTTCATTACTATAGCAGATTTTAGCTATTTCACTGTAGGAATGGGATAAGGTACTGTTTAAATCAAAAGGTGAAACCAACACTGACGTATCTGAACCTTCAGATGGCTCAGGATGGACCCTCAGGATTTCATGTGAGTTGAGACTAAGGATAATGAATTTCTTTATTAAGTAATTTGTATCTAAAAAAGTTAACCTCCAGAACTACTGTCTATCTTAGAAATATTCTAGTGGCTCAGGAGGATGCATAAAGTCTGCTCTTTGGTAGAGAAAACAATGATCAAGAACTTGGAAGAGAATGAAACACTACAGCCATATTTTCAAAATGTCACTCAGAGATTTCTAGAATGACCCTCTAAAATCTGAAATCAGGGTCAGGGCACTACAGCGAGTCTTAGGTGTTTCCTGTACAGGCAACTTCATGTGATCACGTCTCAGCTTTCAGCCTGACCATGTCACCACCCTCCCTCCCTTCTGGAAAGTGCTATCTTTGTTTGAGAGAGATACATTTTTCCTTTATGTCCAGGTAGATTATACCACAGCATACCTTATGAATTATATGGAGCAATTTAATAGCACTAGAGGAAACTTGCATTTCAGTGGCTTACTGTAGCTGACAGGTAAACCAAATAATTATTCTGCACAATGCAACTATAAAATGCTTCAGAGTTTCTAAAGTGTTTTCATACTGTGCTGATTCCAAAGTCAGAGACAAAAGTCTCATTTTTTATAGCAGCTTTTCCAAGCACAGGTATATTTGCTCCTTGCAGAATAACTTCTGTGTGCTGAGAACCAGCTGGGGTTCTGTAAGACTTAGGTTCTGTTCTTAAAACTTTTAGATGTGAAGAATCTAGAGAACCTGAAGAAGTCTTGTTTAAGAGTTATATTATTTTGATTCCAAATAAAAGAAAGTTGATTTTATATGGCTGAATCTCAAGGAGGAGATGTATTAATATTTGGCTTAAAAATCAAGCTGCAAGTGGAGCAAAATGTAACTGATCTCAGAAACACCTGGAACTAAGAAATTAAATACCAGCAAAACTGTCTTTCTGCTTCTCATCTTTGATTTTTTTTTAATTCCAAGTTATTTTATTCTCCTTCCTTTTAGACCAGTACCAGAGCTGTGCTGATCTCTAACTCCTAATTTAAAAAAAATTCCAGAGGAAGAATTTTGATATGGTTGGAGTAAGGGTTGGTGGTACAAATAACAAGAAAACCTGATATTCTCAGGGGAATCAAATGGTTATAGCACAGCCAAGAAAAACTCCCTAAGTAAGATGGATTAGTACTTGGGATTTTGCACCACCATATTTTACCTGCCTGTTCTCCCAAGGATGGAGGCTGTATTTATCTACTCATGGTTCTATTACCAAAATATCACAGATGGGGCAGCTTAAACAACAGAAATTTATTTCTCACTGTTCTGGAGGCTGTAAGTTCAAAATCAAGATGGCAGAAAGGTTGATGTCTGGGAAAGGAATTTCCTTTGGGTTGCAGATGGCCACCTTCTTGCTGTGTACTCACATGGCCTTTCCTTGGTGCTTGCACACAGAGTGAGAAAGAACTAGCTGGTGTCTCTTTTGATAAGGATGCCAATTCTATTGGATTAGGGCCCCAACCTATGACCTCATTTAACCTTACTCACCTTTTTAAAGGTCCTATGTCCAAATACAGTCATGTTCTAAAGTACTTAGGGTTAGAACTTCAAATATACTAATTTGAAGGCAGGGTCATAATTTAGTCAATAACAGAGGCTCAGATTGCTTCCAGCTCCTCACAACTATTAAAAAGCTTAAAAAAAAACAAAACAAAACAAAAAAACCCTTATACATACCACCTTATGCACTGTATTAGTTAGCTAGGTCTGCCGTAACAAACTAGCACAGAGTGGATGGTTTAAATAAGATACTTTTTTTTTTTTCTCACTGTTCTAGAGGCTAAAACTCCAAGATGAAAATGCTAGCCAATTTGGTTCCTGGTGAGGGATCTCTTCCTGACTTGTAAATGGCCACCTTCTAACCATGTCCTCCTATGTGCCTTCCTCTCTGCATATATTGAGAGGGAGAGAGAAATCCTACCAAAAGCCCTATCCCCAAATATGGCCAAATTATGAGGAGTAGGACTTTGAGATTTGAATTTGGAGGAGATATATATTCAGGTCATAAGATGTGCCTATATAAAAAATTCCTTGGAATACTGTATCAGTTACAAATTGTGCTGCAAGAACAAACAACCTCATAATTTCAGTGGCTTAACACAATACAAGTTTATTTTTCACTCATCCTGGAGATCCAAGATAGGTCTTAACTAATGTAGAGAATACGCTCATTGTAACCACCCAAGGACCCAGGTTGATAGCGACTCCATCTTAACATATTGTTTCCATTATCACTGCAACAGTAGTGAGAGAACACATCTCTATTCACATTTCATTGACCAAAGTAAATCACATGGTCATCTATCTTCAAAGGTGGAAGAGCAAATCAGTGCAATCTTACCATGTGTCTAGGAGGTTGAGACACAGAAATACTTGATGACTAGCACTGATTTCCATAATATATGTTAAGGAGTGAAATTTCTAGATGGTAAGGTGAATATGCATTTTCTTGATTGCCTTACTGATGACAGACCACACATTCCACCATGGCTGCAACAGTCTACATTCCCAACAGCAGTGTGCAAGAAGTGCATATTCTCACCAATGCTCAGTGTTATTCAGCTTTCTAATTTGTCAGGCTAACAATGTAAAGCAATATCTCATTGTGGTTTAACTTTCATTTTCTGATTAGCAATTATTTAAAATATGACTTCATATGCTTAATATTTGATCTCCTTTTTGTTAAACTGTTTATTCATAACCATTGCCAAATTTTCTCTTGGTTTTTCTGTCTTTTTATGATTTTGTAAGAGTTCTTTTTATATTCTAGATACTAATTTCTTGGTAGTTTTAAACAATTGCAAATTATTTCTCACCTTCTGTCACTTATTTATTAACTTTATCCAAGATACCAGTTTTTTAAAAGAAATTCTTAATTTTTATATAATCCATTTTTTTTTTTTTGCTCTGTGGTTTGTACATTTGAAGTTATGTTTAAGAATTACTACTTCCCTGTAGTTTGCAATTATATTTTTATTTTCCTCCATGAAGCTTATAGATTTATTTTTCACATTTAGGTCTTTAATTACCTGTGATCTCCTTTATATATAGTGATATGTAGGGAAAAGTTTCATTTTTTCTTGATTTTGAGGGAGTTTTCTCAAGTAATATGATGTGGTTTGACTCTGTGTCCCTGTCTGAATCTCATCACAAATTGTAATCCCCATAATCCCTGTGAGTGGAGGAAAGGACTAGGTGGGAGGTGATTGGATTATGGGAGCAGTTCCCCCATGCTATTCTCGTGACTGAGTTCTCGCAAGATCTGATGGTTTTATAAGGCGGTTTTTCCTGCTCTCACAAGCTCTCTCTTGCCTGCCACTATGTAAGATATTCCTGTTTCCCCTTCTGTCATGATTGTAAGTTTCCTGAGCCACCCCGGCCTGGAGACATTGAATGTGAGGTTAATTAAACCTCCTTTGTTTATAAATTACCTAGTCTTAGGTATTTTTTTTTTTATAGCAGTGTGAAAATGGACTCATATGTAATCTATACTTTCCTCCTTGGTTTGGTGGTTCCATCTTTATTGTATATCAAATTTTCATAACCCTATATATCTGCCTTTTACATTTTCATTCTTTTCAATGGCCAGTTTGCCTTTTTTCCCCCATCAATACCATATTGTTTTAAATATATATATCTTAATATCCAGTCAAGAAAATAATTCCTCTTTTCTCTCTTTTTAAGTTAAAATGAATGTAGTGGTGGTGGATGGTGGATATTTATTCAGTCATGTAAATTTTAAAATGAATATATTAAGTCACAAACAAAATAAAAATAAATGTTTGGTATCACACTGAATTTACAGGTTAAGTATAATTGAGATTTTTATAATATTAGGTTGTCTTAGCCAAGGGTAATAATGACCGTCTCCCCAGTGATTCCCATTGCATTCTTGTAACCTTATTAGATATTTAAAACATCCTCCATAAGTATTGTTTCACGTTCTCTATGTAAGTAATTTGTTTAATCTTGTTCATGACAATTTCACTGAACTTTCTTATTAGATTTAATAATTCTTTTTTAATGTTTTAAGGCAGATAATACTTCCATAAATAATGACAATTTTATTTCTTCTATTTAAAAGTTTACTACTTTTTTTTTTTTTCTTTTGTTATACTCTTGGCCAGGACTTCCAGGACCATGGTAAGCATTAATAGTGACAATGAGCATACTAATCTCATTCTCAATTTTAACGAGAATGTACTTAAGGTCTTTTGCTAGGAGTAGTGTACTATAAATTTTTGGTACATGACCTCTATAAAGCGAAGAAAGTTTCCTTCTAATCATAGTTTCCTAGGATTCTTTTCCAATGTTTTAAATATGTACTAAATTCGATCAAGTGCTTTTTTTCTGAATCAAATGAAATACTACCCTCTCTTTTTTCCTTTTGGTCTATTAATGTAGTAAATTAAGGTATTTTCTAACTTTTATCATCTTCATGTTCCTGGAATAAGCCATACTTGGCCATTATTTATTACATATAAGCACATTTTTGGATTCAGTTAGCTAAAAGTCAAAATCCTTAAAATGGCTTACAAGAGCCTCTAGTCCTTCCTCACTCTTCTCCCCTCTGTGCCTCACCCCATTATATCTCTGATTTATTTCCTTCAACTTCCCTCATGCACTTACGTAGATCCAGTCATTCTGTGCTACTTGCTATTCCTGCAAATGGCCAGACACAGTCCCACATCAATGCCTTTGCACTTGCAGTTCCTTCTGCCTAGAAAGAATTTTATTTGATATTCAAATGGGTCACTCCCTCTCCAACTTCACATCTTCACACAATTTTTCATCTTCTCAGTGAGGCCTATCCTGGCATTCCTAAAATTCTAGCCCACTCACTCCAACATTCTCTATCCCCTTTCTTTATTATATTTTACTGTCTTCATTGTATTTATTTTCTTTATTCTTGGGGTTCTGGCATTTCTATTGTCACTAATTAGGGAGAGACTGCCCTCCCAGAGGTAGCCAATTCTAAGGGATAGCAAAAGGCTTGTCAGGGAGCACACCTTTCATAAGCAAACTAACCAATCCAGAGCCTGCAGCCCTAACCATCTCCTTCATCAAGATCTTACATACCTAGGCCTCTCCCCTCAATCAACCCAGGGTCAGGTCCAAGTCAGGTAGGGACAGACCTTATGCCACAAAGCCCACCTGCATTATACAAACTAGGTAATCCAAAGGTATTTACCCTGCCCTACCTCACCTTTCCCTCTGAAACCCCAATAAAGGTTGTAGTCTATGACTTTCTCTCAGCCCTTTGGCCCCCACTGACTTCCCTTGGTGCCCTTACATGTGACCCAGCATGGTGTGCCGTGTCTCCTGTTTTCAGTATCTGTGAGCAGAAACTTACTCTATGGGAATCACTTCACATCTGTGTGTCGTAACACACCTGATTAAAACAAATCTCAAGTTCAAATGTTAAGGCATTTACTTCTTACATCTTCTCACTTCGTACAGAACATACTATACAGTTCATTTATTTACATGGTTTATTGCACGTCGTCCCTAATCAGAATACAAGTTTCATAAAGCAGGAATTTATTTTTGTTGTTTTTAACTTCTATATCTCCATTATTGAGAACATTCCCCAGTAAATTCTGGGTCCTCAATAAATATTTATGAAATGAATGAATACCAATGAATAAAATGAATCTAATATTTTCCTTTAAAGGAAAACGAGAAGCAATTAATATTGGCATATTGATATATTTTCTGTCAGTTTATGCATTTTTGTTTCCAGCTGACTTAGTTTTTCCATCTGACAACAGTCATTTGAATGTTTGCTGAGCAGCTCCTTGCTCTGTATCAGACTTTGTGCCGGATATTGGGCAGGCAAGGATGACCAAAATAAACACTATTCTTGTCTGGAGGCAGTTTTCAGCCTTCAAATGTTAAATCTCCCGTTTATTATATTATGGGCAATCCCCCATGTTTCAAAATAAGATTTCCATGAAAATTAAATTTTAATAGTTGTACAACAAAAGATTTAAAGCAATCTTCCATGCATTACATTGGGTCGGCAGACTTGCTTTGTTTATAGACATCAAGCTTAAATTAGTTGTCAGTAATGTAAAAGTTGACTGAGTTAACATTAACTAATCCAGATTTCCAGCTGCTGAAAGAAAATAGGAAATCATAGAAAAAGGTGCCTGGATCCTCTCAAAAAACTTATTGATACTTAGAGCTGAATGGCAGCCTCTAATGTAGATCAAGTATTGGTTTGTCTGTAAGGTTTTCTTTCATCTCCCAGTTTTTCTCACTTATATTAACTGACTGGTCTCTGTTCATTTTGACTTTGTGACCTCTGTATAGAATATTCTATTATATGGATGCATCATAATTTTCTTAGCTGTTTCCCCAAGGTTAAACAATTAGGTTATTGCTAAATTTTCACTGTTATAAGTAACAGATAAATCTCTATCTCTATGTCAGATTATTTCCTTAGGGTAGATTTTGCTAAAAGGGAAATGACCAAGTCAGAGGGTAGGGATATTTTACTTGCTTTTCAAAAAGAGTACATAATTTTCTACTCTCAGTTATGTATGAGGGTGCATAATTCAATGATGGCCTACTAAAGCTGCATTTTAAAATGTTTTCATCTTTACTAATTTAATAAGCAAAAATTGTATTTTAATTTAGATTTATTTGATCACCATTGAGATGAACCAGTCTGTATTTTATTGGCAGTTATGCAGCACTATTTGCAAAATTACTTTTATTTCAATTTACTATATTTTTGTGATTGGTATGAGCTTTTTCTCTATTAATTATGTTAAGTATTTCTGTGGCTTATTTACTATACATTTTTGTTATTAATTTATAACTTTATGACTTCTTTGATAAGCTATTTACTTTTTAACATTCAAATCAGGATATTTTTATTTTTTAATTTTTCTATTGCTTTTAACTTTACTGTATCCTTTATTCTGTAGAGGTAAATTAAATAGGCATATATACATTATACTTTTCATGACTGATTTTAAATATTTTGCTTTTTATTACTTATTATTATTTTGATATAAGGTATCTAAATTTTTGTGTTGTACTGTCAATTTTAATTGTTTTGCTTTTTTTTTTACTAGCATCACAATCAATATTCTAAAAAATATTTACTAAATAAACCTCTTTCATGCCGATATATATACCTTTTTTACTGTGTATTAACTTCTTGTGTACATTAGCAACTCTATCTAAGTGATATTATTTTGTTTCATAAATACTCTCAATGCTTATGCCATTTCATTACTAAAACTTTGTAAGATACTTTAGTGGCCATATCCTGTTAAATATAAATCCTTAAGAGTTCATTTTTTAAACATAGCCATTCTCATTTGTCTCTAATTTTTCTGGAGTAGAATTAGAATTATACTTTCAAGTTCCAAAATATCTTCTAAGTGATATTATTTCATATAAATACATTTAAAAATAATTAACATTTTAAGAATAATATTGACACATAATTTTTGATCTTTCAAAAAATGATAGTCCCTTCACTTTTTAATATTTCTGTTATATATTTTTACACTTTTTTTTCAATAAAAGTCTAGCACACATTGGCTGCAACTATTTTTAACTATTTTATATTTTGTTGCTATTTTGACACAATTATTTTCTATTACATTTTCTACTGATTTATTTTTGGTATTTAAGGACAATTTAATATATTTTTGATATTTACATGCGCTTCTGAATCTTTATTTTTCAACCCTCCCAAATGACTCAATAAATGTTTTATATTCAACATTACAGTCCCTAATATTTTATTTTCCAATTATAATTTTTATTTTGATTACATTAGCTATTGTTTTGGTTATAATTGCCAGAACATGAAAACTATTAATGAAGCCAAGTGTGGTGGCATGCAGCTGTAGTCCCAGCTACTTGGGAGTCTAAAGCAGGAGGATTGCTTGAGCCCAGGAATTCAAACCTGTAGTTCACTATGATCACTACGATCATGGCTGACTGGCCACTGCATTCCAGCTTGGGCAACATAGCAAGATCCTGTCTATTATATATATATTTTATGTATATATATATAATATATATAAAAACAATATTTCATATCTTTGCCTTCATTGTGGCTTTATTGAAATTATCACTAATGTTTTACCTTCAAGTGTGATATTGCCTATTGATTTGCCAATATCTTCATCAGGCTAATTAATTCAATTATTTTATGATTTATTAATTATTTTTATATGGAATTAGAGTTAAATTTAAACCACTCTCTTTTCTGGAATCTCTCGAGATAACAGAATTTTGAAAATTGTATTAGATGATGTTATTTATTATGCTTTAAAGATAATAAATATATTTTTGCATTTCTATAGTTCAGAATGAATTACTCTTTTGCTCTATTAGATTTTATTAGTACATTTAAAGATATTTATAAGTGAGATCACATAGAATTTTTCTTGTTTGCCTTATATGTTTAAGCTTTGGG